>NC_090383.1:23704888-23840030 GCF_036365525.1 Heterodontus francisci | reverse complement strand
TCACAAAAGGCTGATGCTCCAGTGCAGTACTGAGGGAGTGCTGCACTGTCTGAGGTACTGTCTTTCGGGTGAGATGTTAAACTGAGATGTCTTGCCCTCTCTGGTGGACATAAAAGATCCAATGGCACTATTTTCAAGAGCGGGGAGTTCTCTCTGGTGTCCTGGTCGACATTTATCCTTCAACCAACATCACTAAAACAGATTATCTGGTCATTATTGCATTGGTGTTTGTGGGACTTTGCTATGCTCAAATTGGCTGTCATTTTCTTACAACAGTGACTGCACTTCAGAAATACTTCATTGGTTGTAAAGGACTTTTTGAGTTTGTGAAGGGCACTATATAAATGCACGTTCTTTCTTTATCCCTTAGGAATGCAAAGTACTTGGAAAAATGAGCACTGAACATTGGAATGTGGCTGCCCCTGTATATTGGATAGATGTTGACAAATTAAAAGCTAGAACTGCATCCAAAAACATGCTTAAATAATACTTAATTCGTAAACTAAAGTTCCTTCAGTTCTTCGCAGGGGAGAATTGGACTGCTTTCTTGTTTTAATTCATCTTGTTACTTTAAACACTAGTATACACACGTGGAGTTGCAACAATGCAGGGTCTAGTCTTCATTGAGACACCATACCCATACAGTGTACAGTGATGGGCTGCCACTCAAATATAATCTTTCCCTTTGCATTCATGCATATTATCAATAAATCATGGCGAAGCACAGATACATGCAAGTGACAATATAACCAATTGATCATAGTGATACACGATACATAGTCTAACTAATTACTTGTAGTTAAAGATACATGCACACAACTAAAATATATTTTGTCCTTCTCAATCACTTCCAATTATCCTGCAACCATGGTTACATTGCCTTAATTAGCTCAATACCATTTCTCATAAGCAACAGTGATCAGAGACATATTCCAGGTTATTACAGACATTGCTAAGCGCTTACTTTCAGACATTGGATTATTATATCATCCCCTTAATGTGTGGAGATGCCTTGTCCTCGCGCTTCCTCCCGCCCCCTTACGCAATACATGGCTTACATTCCCATATTGAGCTTTACCATCCTGTATTCAGTCGAAAGCCATTTTAACTCATCATGAGCTGCTCTTAATTTAATATGTGTTGATCCCACAGGCTGCCCAGGACATTGAGGTCCTCATTCTGACATTTCCTCAACTCTTCTCTCTGTCCTTCCTGGCAGGAGTTTTCTGGATACCATCTGTACAGTCATTTTAGCCCATTTAACAGTGTTCTCCAATTGTAGACCTTGTTTTCGAACATGCCATCCAAAGTAAATCAAAATTACCAGCACAATTAACTGAAACAGCACCGGTATAAGAACCAGGTGTATCATTGTGTTCATAGCTGCCGGGGTCTAAGTGAACAGCGACTCCCACCAGCTCACGTGTCCAACCTGATCCAAAATTGTGCGAGTGTTCTCACTTTGGGCAGTGTAATGGTTAACGTCCACAATAATTGCTTGATTCAAATGCTGAAGCTGCTGAAACTTTACTCCATTTCTGCATCTGTTTTTTTCCCAAATACCAGCAGGGTTGGGGTCAGAGTAGGATTCCTCTCGCATTCTCAGGATGCCATTTTAAAGTCTGTTCACCACTTTGTGTCGATTTAAAATTGCAAATTATTACACAGCACAATTGCGTACACGTAATTGCCCAAACCCCATGTTCACATTTACAGATTTAAATCCCCGGACTTCAACATTGTAATGTTGGAGATCATTTCATACAGGATGTTCCGAAGATAGTATTCAACAATCTCCTTAAACTGCATGTACATTTTCCTTTCTTGTGTACTTGAGACAGCAGCTCTTAAACAATTTATTTCATCAGTTCGTTTCAGAAACAAATGATGCCCAAAAGATACGTTTACATTCAACAATTCAAAGGTTGTTGCGTGGTGAATCAAAAACAGTTAATTTGATAGCATTAAAAAAAAAGCTGCTTGTGGAAACAGTTAACTTCTTTGATGTCTGGGTTTGTCTTTCAAAATACAATCAGTGTCAGCTTGTGTCACACAGCTACCCACAGCTTTCAAATAAATTAAAAAAAAACTCCTGCTAAATAAAAAAGAATGAAACTCTTAATTTTGTGCAATCTTTGCGCCTTTAAAATGTGTAGAAAGATCTTGACCCAATTAAATTTAGAAATAAATTTCAGTTTCTCTTTTATTTCCAATTTTCAAAACAATGAGCCATAAAGGCACAAAATGTTAAAAAAAAAAAAAAAATTTTTTTTTATCCATCCCTCGGAATTAAAAATCAGTTTTAAAACAGCAGGAATCATTAGCAACGCCATTATTAACTTTGAACACTCTGTGAAACAGTTCTATAGTACTATCAAACTAAAAGATTTCTTCAGATCGTTATTATACTGCTTGTTCTTGTAATTTTGTTCTCTTTGACTATAAGCGGCAAGAAAACTGTGGTCATGGGACAAGGTGTTGCATCCCTGCTCCTGATCACACTAAGTAACACCCCACTGGAAGTGGTTAGCAAATTCTGCTACCTTGGAACCAATCTGTCCCTTGATGCAGAGCTCAATGCATTGAGAAAGCAGCTACCACCTTTGGTTGACTCGCGAAACATGCATGGGATAACACCAAGCTGACCCATAGGAACAAGCTGGTTTATAAAGGCCCGTGTTCTCAGCACCTTGCCGTATGGCTGTGAAACGTGGGCGAATTACAGCAACCAGCAAAAGAAGCTCAATAATTTCCATCTTTGCTGTCTGCCAAACTCATACCAATATTATGGGTATATCCTGGCAGGACAAAATCACAAATGCGGCAGTCCTCTCAAAGGCTGCCAAGTGTGTTGGCACTAAACAAACAGAGGCAGCGTTGGTGGATCGGACACGTCTGCAGGATGGAAGGTGGTCACATACCCAAGGGTCTTCTGCATGGCAAAGGTAGCCAGGGCCAGACAACCAGAGGGGCGCCCAAAGCTCCGCTACAGGGATGTTTGTAAACGTGACCTGAAGCCTCTAAATGTTGATTATCGCACCTGGGAGTCACTAGCTGGTGAAAGAGAGAAGTGGCATCAAATCCTGCGGACTGGTGTGCACTACCACAACAATCAGTGGCTATCGCAGCTTGGCAACAGGCGCCAGTGCCGAAAACAACACCTCACAGCGTCACTTGGCAGCTTCATGTTCGGCACTTGTGGCAGAACCTGCCTCTCAAGGATTGGCCTTCACAGCCATCAGCAAAGTTATACCAAGAGAAGACACTCCACTTAAATGGATTGTTTGCTGCATGTCCAACATCTTCTGTAGGTAGAAGGATGCCAACTAATCACTATTATACTGCTTGATAGTAGTAGTATCCCTGTGTTATTTTTTTCCTTTTCCTGATCACACATTCTACAACCACCAAGATAATTAAACAATCAGTATCATCTCAAATCACTGACTGCTTAGCATTGGTCAGAAATTGGAAAAAAATGAGAGGAAAGTTGGCTTTCACAGTTAACCAAAACTTTTTATACCGTTATTCCACGTTCAACCCTCTATAAACTTGAGGTCATCCGAAACTCTGCTGCCTGTGTCCTAACTCCTACCAAATGCCATTCGCTCATCACCCCCGTGCTCGCTGACCTACACTGGCTCCTGGTTAAACAATGCCTCGATTTTTAAAATTCTCATCCTTGTTTTCAATTCCCTCTCTGGCCTGGCCCCTATCTGAAGTCCTACAACCCTCTGAGATATCTGCACTCCTCTAATTCTGGCTTCTTAAGCATCCCCAATTTCAATTGCTCCACCATTGGTGACAATGCCTTCAGCTGCCATGGTCCTGAGCTCTGGAATTCTCTCCCTAAACCTCTTTACCCCTCTCCCTCACTTTCCTTCTTTAAGACATTCCATAAAACCTACCTTTGTTGACTAAGCTTTTGGTCATCTGACCTAACATCTCCTTATGTGGTTTGGTGTTCTATTTTGTTTTATAATGCCTCTGTGAAGTGCCTTGCAACATTTTATTATGTTAAAGGTGCTATGTACATACAAGTTGTTACACAAAAGGGAAAAGAGGGCAGAGCCACAGACAGTTGTTTCAAAACATTCACACAGGGTTTTTACAGAGACAACACTGAAAAATACAGCCTTTAGCATTAGAAAAGGGACAGAATCTTCGCCTTTTTTCCTTTATTCCGTCATAGATTAATTTATCTATTTCTCACTTAAACCAATTTCTGATGTTTTTCCCTTAATTCCATTCTGTACTAATTTAAATCTCAGAAACTTGCAG
The DNA here is from genome assembly GCF_036365525.1 of Heterodontus francisci. Lineage (NCBI taxonomy): Eukaryota > Metazoa > Chordata > Chondrichthyes > Heterodontiformes > Heterodontidae > Heterodontus > Heterodontus francisci. The sequence goes on along the minus strand of NC_090383.1, from coordinate 23,835,749 downwards.
CCCATGTCCCTACTGTTACCTCCTGCACAATTCTTAACACTTTTCTCTGGTATATAAGAAAGATGTAACATCATCGCGTGAAGGGTACACTGAAGATCCAGTCACAAGTCCCAGTCGTTTTCTCAATTCCCCTTCGGGAACCGCTATAATCTCTCCTCTCAACATTTCAATATTCCAACTCTCATTCCATATCCCTTTTAGACCATGCTTACAACTCCCACATTTCAGCTTTTCACATTTGCACAATTATACTTCATTCAAAATAAATCCACACCAGTGCCATTAACTTAAAAGTGTAATTCAATCTTAAATTGAAATGAACATACTTAACAATCATATTCAGACTTTCATAATTTAATGAAACATATAAATATTTATCGCTATAGTGGGTTATGATTCAAGTTGCCAAATTTAAAGTGTTGCAAACCCAAGAAATATTCATGTGGTTTCGAATCAGTTTAAAAACCAAAAACATGACTAAATATCTCAGAAATAATACAGTTGTGTACACCCATAGCGTAAACAATTAACAAACTTAGAACAGCATCAGTTTCCAACTTTCAAGACTTGACTACAAAGAGCGAAATGGCTTTTAGCCATGTGAACAGAGACAAAAAAAATCTCACAGACCCTTCTTAAAGGCAGACTCTCAAACAAAAGAAATGTTGTAAATTCTTACACATTCATACACACTCTTGGAAACATTTTTCCTTTTTAAAATAAAAACAGAACATGTTGAAAACACTGACCCTCTGTCTTGCTCACAGCAATTTTAACGTTTGCTGTGGGCTTTTAACTTCTTTCACTTTTTCCTAACCCTTTTCTTACTCCTCGTGTTCAACACAGTTGTTTTTTTTTACAGAGCTCTTTTACAAAATTTGTCCGCTGTGAAAGACCAGGGGCTGAATTTAGTGAGCCTGTCCCGGTTCCCGGCGGCGGACCCAGAAGTGGGCGCCATAGCTGATCGTCACGACCGTGATTATGCGGTGGGTGGCCATTTGTCGTAATGGAGGTGCAGGGCCTGTCTAATTACGTGAGATGGGGGTTGTCTACAATTGTAGTGTCAGGTGACTTCGGAGCGGGTCCTGGTGCCATATTTAAAGCCCTGCCAGCCCTCCTTGCATTGCAGCTTTTGAAAGATTTACTGTTTGCTGCTGGACCCGGTGTGGTAATAATTCCTGGATGCATCCCCCGCCCCGCCCCTCCCCCCCCACACCCCCCCCCCCCCCCCCGGCAACTCCCGGAGAAGGACAGTGCACTATGGCAGAGGCAAGTGACCGGATGGTCACACGGTTTAGCAATGCCTCCCTGGAGGTTCTCCTCCATGCTGCAAGGGAAAGGCGGGAGGTCCTCTTCTTGTCATCCCTGGGGAAGATGTCCACCTGTCTGACCAAGCCTGGATGGAGATCGCAGAGGCACTAAGCAGCTGTGGGGTCACCCCCACCTCCTGCCAAACATGGGTGCAGTGTAGAAAGAGAGTCAACAACCTCCTTCATCTGCCATGGTGAGTGCTCCATAACCTCCTTTTTTGGGAATTGCATGTGACTACACGGGAGGCAGTGCAACATGGGGTGGGGGGATGGGGCGGTGGAGTGACCATGAAGGCGCTGGCAAAGGGGGTTAGGCATCTCCACATCCTGCCAGATGCATGGCTGCATCTCGGCTGCAGGCCAACTTCTTTCACAGCTCACTCCCATTACAACCCCTGAGAGTGGACTTGGGGAAAAGTCGTGTAGGAAACCCCAGCAGGGGACGAGGGGCTCCCACTAGCAGAACTGTTCTCTCGCTCTTCCGACAAGCTCTTAACACTTGCAAGACCAGTGGGGCCCATAACAACAGGGAGCCCTCAAGGACTGGCGGAGGAATTCCAGATATGTGGCCTCTGTCGATGGCAGAGGAGGAGGCACTGGAGTTTGGGGGGGACCCAGGGCAGCCGTTGAATAGCAGATGGTGAGACTGGAGACTCTACAGAAGGCAGTGAGGATTGTCTTCATTCGACATTCAACAAGCTTCTGGAGATCCACATCACGGCTGGCATGACAAAATCTGTGCTGCCAAACCCACACGTTTGTGTTCTCTCATGCAGGTTAGCGTCCACAGGAGGCTCCAACTGAAGGGGGACAGCCGTCAACCTCTGAGGAGAAGCAGTTAGAGGATGCACCATCACATGACTCTCCTGCACCTTCCACTAGTGCAGAGACATTCACATCGGTGGATTTCCACTTGGCTTTAGAATCAGGGTCACAAGCTGGTGAGAGCTTCACATGTGCCTGAGCAGCTGGCTGAGGCCTCTGACAGTTGGTGGACTGTGGGTGGACAGTCCCATGCTGAGCCCAGGCTGATGATGAGTCTCTGGTGGCAACAGCACAGGGCATGCCGGAGGAAGGCAACATTTGGCGGAGCTGCCGGAGGCCATCTGCAGCCATGAGCAGATGATGGAGCAGTCCATTCATGCCAAGAGAGCTGCCATGTCTCAGGTGTGTGAGCACATGGCCTCCTTCTTCAAGAGTTTGGCGACCTTCGTGGAGAGCCAGATCCCACAGATGCGTGCAGACCTGTGCACCAGCACCTTGGCCATGAGCAGTGGCAAAGCGAAAGAAGGACAAGGCGTCTGGAGTCGTCTCCAGGTCCTCATTCTTCTGCGGTCAGCAGGGAGGTTCAAGTGAGCCTCGAAAGAGAGGAGGAGAGGCTGACCTCCACAGCTGGGCTCCTCAGCCCCTCCACCAGTGAGCACAGCTCCAGCAGCCATGACTCTTGAGGAGACTCTTGCACCTGTGTAGGAAACCCTTAAGCAACTGGGGCCCTCCAGGCCTCAGGCAGCCAGAGGACAGTCATCGCAGGTCAAGGGGCAGCCAGATCGGCAGCCAGCCTCCAGCTCAGCTGCTATCGGAGATGTCGCACTGTGTAGAAGAACACACAAATGTATTGAGAAAAGCATGTAGACACACTGGGGGTTTCATGGGTGTTTGACATTTGCCATTTGTTTTGTGTTTATAAAGTTTTATCATTATTACAGTTCACATTCATTGTTGAGAAATGCTTATTCTTTTATACCTTAATGATGGGATGCTGCTTTCACCCTTTTCCCTCAATGGGCTGCCTGTGTAGGCACAGCCTTCCTTTGGTAAGCATCTCAGATGTGTCAGTGTGTGGTTAAGCTGGGCGCTAGGCATGCAATCCAGATAGAAAGGAGGCGATGGACTAAATTCATTGAGATGAGTGTTTATTGAGTTGACTTTGAGAGGCCATAATGGTGGCTGGAACACGTATGTGTGAGATTGTCTCTTGCCTCCTTGGCCCATTGCTCAATGTGCCTGGCTTCAAAAATCCAGTCGTGCCTGCTCATTAGCTTCCTCTATGTCCTCCTTGTCAGTTGAGGACTGGTGATCAATCCTGTCCTCTTCATGCAAGGCCTCCCTCTCTGCTGTGTTAGATTTGACAGAACACAGCAGACCACCATAATATGCGAGACCCTCACTGGAACATAATGCAGGGCTCCACCAGATCAATCGAGGCACCGGATTCTCATCTTCAGCAGCCCAATGGCCTGTTTGATGGTTGCTCGGGTGGAGTCATGGCAAGAATTGTGCCTCCTCTGCTGCAGTGCAAGGGTTCCTCATAGCCATCAGTAGGCATGTCTTCAATCGATAACCCTTGTCCCCAAGAATCCTTCCCTGGGGACACGCAGGGGATCTGAAAAGCTGTGGCATCTGGGACTGTCAAAGTTTGTAGGCAATGTGGCTGTTTCCCAGGAAGTGGGCACACACCTGCAGGAAACTGTCTCTGTGGTCACCGACAGGTTGAACGTTGATTGAATGGAAGCCCTTCCTGTTGATGAAGGCGGCTGGTTGGTCCGTTGGAGCCTTGATGGTCAAGTGCGTGCAATCTATCACCTGGGGGAATCCAGCGATGGCCCCGAACCCGATGGCCCCCTTGGCCTGACTGTCTGTCAGGGCTGGTCCGGTATCTCACATAGTTGCTGGCTCTCTTGAATAGGGCATTGGTCACCTTGATGCAGCGGTGGGCTGCTGCCTGGGAGACCCCACACGTGTCCCCGTTGGAACCTGGAAAGACCCAGATGTGTAAACGTTGAGTGCCACGGCGATCTTCAGAGCTACTGGTATAGGGTGACCACCGAATCCCATAGGTCGCAACTTGTCCTGCAGCACGGCGCATAAGTCGGTGACGCTCTCCCTGGAGAGCTACAGTCTTAGCTGACGTTTGGAGGTAGCTGAGTCAAGTCTGATGCACACTTTGGCTCAGTTGGGCCCTTCTTGGCTTGGCCGGCTGCTGCTGCTCTCGTCATGGAGCTTCATGGTGAGCAGGCACAGCTGCCTCCTGGCCAACCCTCTGTCAGAGGCATTGCATCATGCCATGGGGTTTGCAAAGACAGGGTGTATGAGCTCCAGGCCAGGTCCAAGCCCACCCCCCATTGAATCACCATCAATTGCATGCTAATGTATTTTATATGTTCAGCAATTCAGATGCCTGTCCTGTCGCATTGGGGCGGCAACGACACCTTGGAGCTTTCCCACGGCTGACTAAATCCGGGACTGACGTCTGGGCGGACGCATCTGATGCTGTTCTCTGGCCCTCCACGCCTCCATTCCCGCTCCAAAAGCCTCACTAAATTCAGCCTCGATACTAATTCTGTGCAGGAGGATGTGGAGTTAATATCGACAATCTCTTTCCTCCTTGCTGTGCTCTGTAACTTTACCCCTTTTCTCTCATTCCAGGACTCCCCAAACCGACTAATGGTAATGTTGCCTTCATGACCTCCATAGGGAGTGGAACATTCCTAGCCATGCTCTCTCCTTGTCTGCCTAAGCATGACCTTCGCCCTCCCTAGGTTGTGGGGTGACAAGTAGGAGTCAAATAGACATCTAACTGCTCCTCTTTATCTAACGTAGCCACTTGAACTATGTGGGCTCAGGGCTTCAAGGTCGGAGCAAGTGAAGGGGGTGCAGAAGGCATTATCCCTATCCCAAAGTCTCCTCATCATCTTTTGGACCCGGGGAATTCTCTGACCACCAGCACGTTTCAATTTCTGTCTCTGCTGGGCAAGCCCATACTGCCACCTGCTGGGAAAGCCAATACTGCTGCCCTCCCATGCCCTTCTAACAACTATGCCTGCCTAGGTCTCTGCCAACTTCGCATGCTGCAGCTTAGAGATGACTTTCTCTAGATCTTGATTCCTGTTCTGTTTGTCTGCAAGATGCTGTTCTAGCGCCAGAATAGTCATGGCTGCTGTGAGCGGCTGTAATTGCTAGTTTTCTACCTCCTTCTTGGCTGCTGCTAGCTGCTCTGTGAGTTCTGAAACTTCTTTATCTGTGGCCTAAGCCTCTTCTACTAACTTATGAATTCCCAACATTAGACGCTAACGCTATAATTTTTTGCTGCCCAAACCCGCAGGGCCTCCCTTTTAGATTCAGTCAAATTATCAAGAAATGACTGGACCTCATCCAAAATATTCCCTGATCCACCTGCTGTTAACTGGAAGTCCCTTTTAGGCCACAATTCCGAGAGATTAGCTACCCCTCGATGTTTAGGAAATACTTCTTCGAACCAACTCTGACTTAGCGAGAAATGAATCAGGGTCATCAAGATGTTGGACTGTTTCCCCATTCTAATGGGTCTTGTTACTTTAAACCCCAGTATACACACTCATGGATTTGTAACAATGCAGGGTCAGGTCTTCATTTATTCCTGTATGCGTGTCCCTGTACAGTGATTGCTCACGCTTAAATACCATTTTCTCTTTGATCATTAGATTCATGCAAATTATCAATAAATCATGGTAAAGCAAAGATACTTGCAAGTGACAGTATAACCAATTAATTATACTAAAAGAAAGATACATAGCATAACCAATTAATTGTAGTTAAACAAACATATACGCACACAGCTGAAATAAATGATATCCTTCTCAACCTCTTCCAGTTTTCCCATTAGTATGGTTAAGTTTTGTTAATTAGCTCAGTACCATTCCTCATAAGCATCAACGATAGGCTTTTCCAGATCATTACCACCACCTCTTTTGATTCCTCCACTGCCATTAAATTATCAGACCGCTTGTCTGACATCCAATTCTGGGTGAGTAGAAATTTCCTCCAATTAAATATTGGGAAGACCGAAGCCATTGTTTTTGGTCCCAGCTACAAACTTCATTCCCTAGCTACTGACTCCATCCCTCACCCTGGCAACAGCCTGAAGCTCAACAAGATTGTTCGCAACCTTGTTGTCATCTTTGAACGCGAGATGAGCTCCCGACCACATAGTCCACTTCCATATATCGCCCAACTCCTCCCCTGCCTGAGCTCATCTACTGCTGAAACCTCAACTATATCTTTGTTAACTCATTATTCCAACATACTCCTGACCGGTCTCCCGCATTCTAACCTCCGTAAACATGAGGGCATGCAAAATTCTGTTGCCCCCGTATTTGAACCAAATTCAGTTCACCCATCACCTCTTTGCTTGCTGACTTACGCTGCCTGCTGGTTAAGCTTCATCCCTCCCTATCTCTATCGCCTCCTCCGGCCCCACAACCCTCCTATGTATCTCTGCTCATCTAATTCTGGCCTCTTGAGCATCCCCAATTTTAATTGCACCACCATTTGGTGGCCGTGCCTTCAGCTGCTTAGACCCTAATTGCCTCTCTGAACTTGACTGCCCCTCTGCCTCACTTTCCTCCTTTAAGACACTCCTTAAAACCTACCTCTTTGACCAGGCTTTTGGCCATCTGCCATAATATTGCCTTATGTGGCACGGTGTCAAATTTTGCTTTATAATACTCCTGTGAAGTCCCTTGGGATATTTTATTACATTAAAAGTGCTATATAAATGCAAGTTGTTGTTGTTCTCAGATATTGCTGAGTGCTTACTTTCAGACATTGCATCACCCATTTTATCTGCAGAGATGCCTGTTCTCTGCACAATTACACAATGCATTACTTACAATTCTTTATTTAGCAGAAAGCCATTTTAACTCATCATGTGCTGGTCCTAATTTATTGTGCACTATTCCCACAGACTTCCAAGGACGTTGAGGTCCTCAGGTTGCGTGGACTCTTGTTCTTGCAGGAGCATATTGGGATCCTTCCTTGGAGTATTTATTAAAATAGGAAACTTCTCATCCTAAATGACTACTTTTAAGTATTCCTATATGAATGATCTTAATTCTATAACAGACGCAAAAATCGTGTTAAATTGATGTTGCGCACACCTTGTTTTTGCAGAGGGCAAGTTCAGCAGCTGTACAAGGAGAGAGACAAAGTGAAAGCGGACTTGGATAGAGCAGAGAAGCGAAATGTGCAATTAGCCAAGGAAGTTGATGATCGACATGCCGCAATGGAATTGCTCAATGAAACCAAAATCAAGTCAGTGGGAGATGATGTTTGAATTTTTTTAAAATTTTGTTCTCTTAATATGGGCATCTCCAGCAAGGTAGACCGTTATCCCAGGATGCAGTAAAAGGAAAAAATATTCAGTTCCCAGAATATATTTTTGTGGAATGTTACTGGCAAAGGGGTAAGCGGTGGAGTAGTGGTATTATGACTGGACTAGTAACCCAGAGACCCAGGGTATTTCTCTGGGGACATGAGTTGGAATCCCACCACAGCAGAAGGTAGAATTTGAATTTAATTAATAAATCTGGAATTTAAAGCTAGTCTAATGATGGCCATGAAACCATTGTCGTTTGTTGTTAAAAACCCATCTGGTTCACTAATGTCCTTTAGGGAAGGAAATCTGCTGTCCTTACCTGGTCTGGCCTACATGTGACTCCAGACCCACAGCAATGTAGTTAACTCTTACATGCCCTCTGAAATGGCCTAGCAAGCCACTCAGTTGTACCTAACCGCTACAAAGTCAATAAAAAGGAATGAAACCGGACGGACCACCCAGCATCGACCTAGGCACTGGAAACGACAATGGCAAACCCAGACCTGTCGACCCTGCAAAGTCCTCCTTACTAACATCTGGGGGCTTGTTCCAAAGTTGGGAGAGCTGTCCCACAAACTAGTCAAGCAACAGCCTGACATAATCATACTCATGGAATCATACCTTACAGACAATGTCCCAGACACTGTCATCACCATCCCCGGGTATGTCCTGTCCCACCGGCAGGACAGACCCACCACAGGTGGTGGCACAGTGGTATACAGTAGGGAGGGAGTTGCCCTGGGAGTCCTTAACATCAACTCTGGACCCCATGAAGTCTCATGGCATCAGGTCAAACATGGGCAAGGTAACCTCCTACTGATTACCACCGCCCTCCCTCAGCTGATGACTCAGTACTCCTCTATGTTGAACACCACTTGGAGGAAGCACTGAGGGTGGCAAGGGCACAAAATGTACGCTGGGTGGGGGACTTCAATGTCCATCACCAAGAGTGGCTCGGTGGCACCACTACTGACCGAGCTGGCCGAGTCCTAAAGGACATAGCTGCTAGACTGGGTCTGCGGCAGGTGGTGGGGGAACCAACACGAGGGAAAAACATACTTGACCTCGTCCTCACCAATCTGTCTGCTGCAGATGCTTCTGTCCATGACAGTATTGGTAGGAGTGACCACTGCACAGTCCTTGTGGAGACGAAGTCCCACCTTCACATTGAGGATACCGTCCATCGTGTTGTGTGGCACTATCACCGTGCTAAATGGGATAGATTTTGAACAGATCTAGCAATGCAAAACTGGGCATCCATGAGGCGCTGTGGTCCATCAGCAGCAGCAGAATTTTACTCAACCACAATCTGTAACCTCATGGCCCGGCATATCCCCCACTCTACCATTACCATCAAGCCAGGAGACCAACCCTGGTGATATGAAGAGTGCAGGAGGGCATGCCAGGAGCAACACCAGGCATACCTCAAAATGAGGTGTCAACCTGGCGAAGCTACAACACAGGACTACTTGCATGCCAAACAGCGTAAGCAGCATGCGATAGACAGAGCTAAGCGATCCCATAACCAACGGATCAGATCTAAGCTCTGCAGTCCTGCCACATCCAGCCATGAATGGGGGTGGACAATTAAACAACTAATTGGAGGAGGTGGCTCCACAAATATCCCCATCCTCAATGATGGGGGAGCCCAGCACATCAGTGCGAAAGATAAGGCTGAAGCATTTGCAACAATCTTCAGACAGAAGTGCCGAGTTGATGATCCATCTCGGCCTCCTCCTGAAGTCCCCAACATCACAGATGCCAGATTTCAGCCAATTCGATTCACTCCACGTGATATCAAGAAATGACCAAAGGCACTGGATACTGCAAAATCTATGGGCCCTGACAATATTCCGGCAATAGTACTGAAGACCTGTGCTCCAGAACTTGCCGCGCCCCTAGCCAAGCTGTTCCAGCACAGCTACAACACTGGCATCTACCCTGCAATGTGGAAAATTGCCCAGGTATGTCCTGTACACAAAAAGCAGGACCAGTCCAACCCGGCCAATTACTGCCCCATCAGCCTACTCTCGATCATCAGTAAAGTGATGGAAGGTGTCATCAACAGTGCCATCAAGCGGCACTTGCTTAGCAATAACCTGCTCAGTGACGCTCAGTTTGGGTTCTGCCAGGGCCACTCAGCTCCTGACCTCATTACAGCCTTGGTTCAAACATGGACAAAAGAGCTGAACTCAAGAGGTGAAGTGAGAGTGACTGCCATTGACATCAAGGCAGCATTTGACCGAGTATGGCATCAAGGAGCCCTAGCAGAACTGAGGTCAATGGGAATCGGGGGGAAAACCCTCCGCTGGCTGGAGTCATACCTAGCGCAAAGGAAGATGGTTGTGGTTGTTGGAGGTCAATCATCTCAGCTCCAGGACATCACTGCAGGAGTTCCTCAGGGTAGTGTCCTAGGCCCAACCATCTTCAGCTGCTTCATCAATGACCTTCCTTCAATCATAAGGTCAGAAGTGGGGATGCTCGCTGATGATTGCACAATGTTCAGCACCATGCGTGACTCATCAGATACTGAAGCAGTCCGTGTAGAAATGCAGCAAGACCTGGACAATATCCAGGCTTGGGCTGATAATTGGCATGTAACATTCGCACCACACAAGTGCCAGGCAATGACCATCTCCAACAAGAGAGAATCTAACCATCTGCCCTTGACATTCAATGGCATTACCATCGTTGAATCCCCCACTATTAAAATCCTAGGGGTTACCATTGACCTGAAACTGAACTGGAGTAGCCATATAAATACCGTGGCTACAAGAGCAGGTCAGAGGCTAGGAATCCTGAGGCGAGTAACTCACCACCTGACTCCCCAAAGCCTGTCCACCATCTACAAGGCACAAGTCAGGAGTGTGATGGAATACGCTCCACTTGCCTGGATGGGTGCAGCTCCAACACTCAAGAAGTTCGACACCATCCAGGACAAAGCAGCCCACTTGATTGGCACCCCATCTACAAACATTCACTCCTTCCACCACCGACGCACAGTGGCAGCAGTGTGTACCATCTACAAGATGCACTGCAGCAATGCACCAAGGCTCCTTAGACAGTACCTTCCAAACCCGCAACCTCTACCAACTAAAAGGACAAGGGCAGCAAATACATGGGAACACCACCACCTGCAAGTTCCCCTCCAAGTCGCACACCATCCTGACTTGGAACTATATCACCGTTCCTTCACTGTCGCTGGGTCAAAATCCTGGAACTCCCTTCCTAACAGCACTGTGGGTGTACCTACCCCACATGGACTGCAGCGTTTCAAGAAGGCAGCTCACCACCACCTTCTCAAGGGCAATTAGGGATGAGCAATAAATGCTGGCCTGGCCAGTGATGCCTACATCCCATGAATGATTGATTTAAAAAAAAAAGCTGGTATTTATTGTCCATTCCTTGATGCCCTTGAGAGATGATGGTGAGCTGCCTTATTGAATCACTGCAGCCCATCTGGGGTTGGTACACCCACAGTGCTGTTAGGAAGGGAGTTCCAGGATTTTGACCTAGCAACGATGAAAGAAAAGCGATACATGTCCAAGTGAGGATGGTGTGTAGGGGAATTTGGGTGTGTTCCTATGTAGTTACTGCCCTTTTCTTTCTTGGTGGTGGAGGTTGTGGATTTGGGAGGACATGTCCAAATGGGTCCAACTTGCAGGCTACCTCCATGCTTAAGAATTCATTAATAGATTTCCTGTAAAATGTCTATTGTTAGCTCTTTTCTGAGTTGCAATCCTGTCTTCAGATTTTCTCATCAATTTTCTCCCCATCCCTCTTTTGCTCAAGATGTTGACTCCTTCCTGGAGTTTGATTCCATGGGTTTTGGGTCTCCTCCAATGCTTCAACCTGATGGTGAGTATTGACAGCCAGTGTGACATCCGGAGGCACTACAGCCTAACCTGACTCAGTTCCCCAACTTGATGTCCCACACACATCCACACTCCCTTCAGCAGGATTCACTGGATGTCAATCAGAAGGAGGAACCTTAGCCAACTTCTCCCCTCTCCGAGTCATGGACACGGAAGCCCTATTGCCTCGCTAGCTTCGATCAAATGATTAGATACAGATCAAGGGTCCGTTGATCTCCAAGGTCCCTGAAGATGTTTTCCCCCCGTCCTCCCATCTGATCACTATTTCCTGTGTAAAGAGCACATATTGGGCATAGGGTGATGTCAGACTAATTTATGGTGGCCCATAATGGGGTAAGGGATTTGTTACCTGTGGAACCTTATCCCAGCACCAGTCATAGCCTAGAGGAGACAATGGAGAATGTTGTGCACAGCAGCCTTTGCAAATCTGATAGAAACAGGGTTATACTTCGATTTTTATGCAAAATCAGTTTCTTAGAACTTACAGTCCAGCAACAGACCATTTGGTCAACTATGCTGGTATTCATGCTTCACAGGAGCCTCCTACTTCTACTTGATCGAACCTTATTAACATATCCTTCCATTCATGTATGCCTCACCTTAAAATGCATCTATTGCTATTCACTTTAACTACTCCATGTGGTAGTGAGTTATACATTCTAACCACTCTCCGGGTAAAGAAATTTCACCTGAATTCCTTATTGTTATGGACAAATATTTTGCAAAGTTGCTTTTTCTGGTGGAATTGTTATAATAATCAACCATTCTTTGCAATGCAATCATCGCAAATTGTTTGTTCGCTCCCAGACACTTGGATCAAGGATACAAGGAAAAGATGGCAGCAGTTAAATTGGAGATGGACAGGGAGCAGGAGCTGATTGTACAGCAGGTGAACACGCAGCAGGCGGAACTGCAACACAAGATAGATTCCCTCCGATCAGACGAGATCCATTTCCAAGAAAAGCTGAACCTGGCAATGAAGGTATGCTATAGTATTTCTCCCTTTCGAGGAAGATAATTATATTTTCATTTTTTTCCCCTTCCCATCCTTCCCCCACTCCTGGGGTGTGGGCACCCCATTCCTGACTGGGCAGGTGAAATGACTGCTTCTGGAGGAATGCTTTGCTAATTTCCACTGAGGTGATCAGGCAGAGATCATGCACCAGCAGACTGTATTCTCCTATCACTTTAGCTCAGTTTACATGCTGCAGGGACTAGGTGATGGGGAGTAGTCTATCACAGTCCCCACTACCTTTAGCAGGCATACTCGTATCAATGTATTTTCCCACTGTACACAGTGGCTGATTAAAGAAGAAATTTTAAAAAGCGTGGAGGGAATCATCGTTCTCTCACTTTGTTTGAATGTCCTAGTAATGATCCGAACTGGTGTGTGAGAGAGAGACATGCAGAGATGGATAGTCAATGTTACCTGTATATTTGTAGAGTTGAAGTACACAATGGTACTTTAACTAAGTGTGAACAGCTGCTGAACTGCCCAAAAGGTTGGTGCACTTCATAAACTTTAAGCCTTCGTAATTGATGCCGATAGTCATAGCAAATGACTACCATTTGCCCGATAATGGAAGGCTGTACGGGATAAGCAGGAACTGTGTAATTATTGGGCCCTGTAATATCAGATGGAAAGTGTTATTTTGCTGGGTGTAGTGCACAGCCATTTTTCTCGCCTTTCATTGAGTAATAATGGCCTTTGTGTAATCTTAGAGGAAACCTAAATTATATAATGACTTAAAATATTTTTTAGTGAGTAGAATGCATGCAATTACAGCAGAAATGAGATGTCAAAGTCTTGGTAATGTTTATAAAATTCAATTTCTGGCAGTGTTTTCCAAGTTAAACTTGCCTCCTTACCCCATTAAAGTTGGCCTCCACTCTGTGCAGTAACCTTGACTGGCAACAAGACAGACTGTGTCATGAAACCCAGGGACAGGAGTAGGCCATTTAGCCCTTTGAGCCTGTTCTGCCCCCCATTCAATGAGATCATGGCTGACCTGTGACCTAACTCCATAAACCCACCTTTGCCCTCTATCTCTTAGAGTTTTGTTATCCAAAGGTATTATCAATCACAGATATAAAATTAACAATTAATCTAGCATTAATTTGCATTTGTGGAGGAGAGTTCCAAACTTCTATGACCTTTTGCATGTAGAAGTGTTCCCTAATTTCATTCTTGAAAGACCTGGCTCTAATTTCTAGACTATGTCCCTAGTCCTAGACTCTCCAATCAACGAAAATAGTTCCTCTCTGTCTACCCTATCTGTTTCTCTTAATATTCTGAAAACTTTGATCAAATCACTCCTTAACCATCTAAATTCCAGGAAATGCAACTCTGGTTTGTGTAATCTCTCCTCATAATTTAACCTTTGGAATCTAGGAATCATTCTAGTAAATCTATGCTACACTCCCTCCAAGGTCAATATATCCTTGCTAAGGTGTGGTGCCCAGAACTGCTCACAGTGCTACAGGTGTGGTCTAATCAGCACTTTAACTTCTACCCGCTTGTATTCTAGTCCTTGAGATATAAAGACCAGCATTCTGTTAGCCTTTTTGATTATTTTCTGTATCTGTTTGTGACATTTTAATGATCAGTGTACATGGACCCCCCCTCCCCCCCCACCCCAAGTCTCTTTGGACCTCCACTGTTTCTAGCTTTTCACCTTTCACAAAGTACTCTGTTCTAACCTTTTTAGGTCCAAGGTGGATGACCTCACATTTACCTACCCTCACATTGCCCCACCCCCACCTCACTTGCTTATAACCTGTGACTTTTCTAATATTTGTCAGTTCCGAAGAAGGGTCACTGACCCGAAATGTTAACTCTGCTTTTCTTTCCACAGATGCTGCCAGACCTGTTGAATGGTTCCAGCATTTCTTGTTTTTATTTCAGATTTCCAGCATCCGCAGTATTTTGCTTTTACTCACATTTACCTACATTTGCTACTGTTCTCCCCATTCACTTCATTTATTAATATCTCTTTTTAATTTTATGCTTCCATCTACACTCTTACAGTGCTGCCTATCTTTGTGCCATTGCCAAACTTGTACATGTGGCTTTCTATCCCATCATCTAAGTCATTAATAAATTTGGTGAATAGTTGATACCCCAACAGCGATCCTTGTGAGCCACCACTAGTCACACCCTGCCGATTAGAGTACCTGCCCATTTCCCCTACTCTGTTTCCTGTCGCTCAGCCAGTTTCCTAACCAGGTCAATGACTTGCCTTCAATTTCAGGAGCTTCAACTTTAGCTAACAATCTCATGACTTTATGAGAGACTTGATCAAATGCCTTCTGGAAGTCCGTGTTTTTTTTTAAAAAGGACAACTCTAGACACTCCTGTGTTCAGTACTTTAGTCACCTCTTAAAAAATTCAATCACATTAATCAGGCATGACCTCCGCCTTTACAAATCCATGCTGGCCTTTTCTGATTTAATTGAAAATTTTCAAGGTGTTCAGTCACTCTATCCCTGATTATAGACTCCAGTAATTTCCTGACAACAGATGTTAAGTTAGCTGGTATAATTCCCTGGTTTTCCTTTCTCGCCATTCTTAAATAGTGGAATGGCATGTGCAGTTTTCCAATCCAAAGGAACGGTGCCTGAATTGAGAGAAATTTGGAAGATTATAATCAGGGCATGGACATCAAGAAATAGTTTTGATAACAGCTTTGTGTGGGAGGGTGCAGGGAAGGGAAGAGAGGATGTCAGGCCACAGATGAGATTCTTGAGATATGGCCGGGGGGGGTTGGGTGGGGGTGGGGCTGGGTGCGGATAGTGATGGTGGAGGGGGAGTGTTGTGGTTAAAGTTAATCTGAGGCAGCACATCAAAATGGGTGCTAGCGAATTGGAAAACCATTTTATACCCTGCCCAATTTTCTTTAGAAGAAAAACACCAGGAAGGGAATGTGTAAACTAAAGGTTTTGTTAAAATTTCAATTCTCTTTCTAAACGTAAAGAAAGAAAGATGTGCATTTAAATGCCAATCTGTCACAAGCTTAGGCTGTCCAAAACTTAAATGTTTTGAACGGAGGGATAAATGTTGGCCAGGACACCGAGGAGAACTCCCCTGCTCTTCTTCAAATAGTGTCATGGGATTTTTTTATATGCAACTGAGAGGGCAGATGGAGCCTCAATTTAACCTCTTACCCGAAAGATGGCACCTCTGACAGTGCAGCATTCCCTTAGTATTGCACTGAAGTGTCAGTCTAGATCTTGTGTTCAAGTCTCTGAAGTGGGATGAATCCACAACCTTTGCGTTGGAGGGTAGATTGTTACCAACTGACACCTAATTAATAATTATTCATGATAATTTTTCTTTTCAACAGGAAAACAGTCGGTTGCAGAAAGATCTGGTGGAAACAGTGGAAAAATTGACTGAATCTGAGAAATTGGTGTGCAGATTACAGAAAGACCTGGACCACATGCTGAAAGAAAAAGCAAGTTTCACAGTGATATGCTTGCAATAGGTCTAACTTGCTTTTCTTGCCAGGGTTTTTATTTTAAACATGGGCAAAATGCAACCAACGAACTGGATTTTTGGAAGCTACTGAGTAATAATGGACCTATGGTCCACGTTACACAGCTCATTGCACAATAGATAGAGTTCCTTCGAGAGCAAGGACACTTTTCAGGTCAAGCAGGGTTAGAGGCCAGGGATCTTTGTTAGGCAGGAGAGGGGGCTGATGAGAAGAGAGGTGGAAATGGAGAGTAAGAGGACAAAGGGAAGTGTGATTGAGGCAGATTGGATCTGGGAGAGAAGTGGGGGATGAGGGAGAGCAGGAGGTTGGGGAAAAGGGATGGTGGAGAGGGGGAGAAGTGCAGAGTGGAAAAGAGATACAGACAGTCAAAGGTGGGGAGGGGCATTGAATAATGGCCCAGATTTTGCGTTAGTAATTATGGTGAAACTCAGTGTTTGCCATCATTATTCCTGTGAAAATGACACCACATGCACAGTTAATTGCAGAAATCCAGCAATTACTGTCAGTGATTCTGTGCTTCCCCTAAGGTGCGCTGTTGAAGTACCTCCAGGCTGCAATCAAGTAGAAATCACTGAACTGATGAAAACCTGCCCTTTTACGCTATTGGTCTTGCTTTACCAACCCTTGAAATGTTATACCTTGTGGAATGAAGTGTAACTGGGTTTTTAATGGTGCACTAAGTTCAGAGTTACTGCTGAAAAACATCTCTGACCCTGCAAAACTAATTGTATATTTATGGAATGTCAGATCTTTCCATTATGGTAAAAGTCAATTTTTTCAAGATTTCAAATATTTTTTCTAAAAGCTTGGTTATGATATTACATCTTCTATCTTCATCCCATGTGTATGCCCCAATAATTTATTTTGCTCTCTTTAAAATTAAAAAATTAAAAGATATCAGTGCATTTTACTTACTGGTTTACGATGTGAGAAAACTTTAATGTGATTGGATGCTTACCTTGCTTGATGACATCACTGTTGCTGGCCGCCTGGCAATCCCCTTCATTTGGCTCCAGATTTAAACTGACATCAGGAAAGGAGAAATCAAAGCCACAGAGGTAGCTAGATTTTTTTCAAGGTCAGCAGTGAACACTGTCATTTCACCCAGATTTCGTGACCAGCAGCTAATATATTAAACAGTGGAGTGTGAAACTATGGAGTAATTTTCTCCAGGGTGTGGGTGGGGGGCGATCCAAAAATTTTTTAATATTCATTCACAGGATGTGAGTATTGCTGGCAAATTCAGCATGTATTGTCCATTCCTAATTGCTGTTGAGAAGGCAGTGGTGAGCTGCCTTCTTGAACCACTGTTGTCCATCTGGTGTAGGTACGCCCACAGTGCTATTAGGAAGGGAATGCCAGAATTTTGATGCAAATTTTGGTGTGTAACTTGGAGGTGGTGGTGTTCCCCTAGGTCTGCTGCTCTTGTCCTTTTAGATGGTAGAGGTTGTGGGTTTGGAAGGTGCTGTTGAAGGAGCCTTGGTGAGTTGCTGCAATGCATCTTGTAGGTGGTGCACACTGCTGCCACTGTTAGCTGGTGGTGGAGGGAGTGAATGATGGGTGCCGATCAAGCGGGCTGCCTTGTCTTGGATGGTGTTGAGCTTCTTGAGTGTTGTTGGAACTGCAAGTGGAGAGTATTCCGTCACATTCCTGACTTGTGCCTTAAAGACAGGCTTTAGGTAATCAGGAGGTGAGTTATCCGCTGCAGAATTCCCAGCCACTGACCTGCTGTTGTAGCCACAGTATTTATATGGCTGGTCCACTTAATTTTCTGGTCAATGGTAACCCCTAGGATGTTGATGGTGGGGAATTCAACAATGGTTGTGCTGTTGAACGTCAAGGGGAGATGGTTAGATTTTCTCTTGTTGGAGATGGTCATTACCTGGCACTTGTGTGGCGTGTATGTTACTTGCCACTTATCAGCCCAAGCCTGATTGATGTCCAAGTCTTGCTGCTGGTGGGTACGGACTGCTTCAGGATCTGAAGAGTGGCGAATGGTACTGAACTCTCTGCAATCTGTGAACGTCCCCACTTCTGACCTTATGTTGGAGAGAAGGTGATTGATGAAGCAGCTGAAGATGGTTGGGCCTGGGACACTAACCTGAGGAACTCCTGCAGTGAATTCCTGGGGCTGAGATGATTGGCCTGCAACAACCACAACCATCTTTCATTGTGCTAGGTATGACTCCAACCAGTGGAGAGGTTTTCCCCTGATTCCCATTGACTGAATTTTTGCTAGGGCTCCTTGAGGCCGTACTCCTATCAAATGCTGCCTTGATGTCAAGGGCAGTCACTCTCGTTTTATCTCTGGAATTCAGCTCTTCTATTCATGTTTGGACAAGTCTGTAATGAGGTCTGGAGCTGCGTGGCCCTGGCGGAACCCAAACTGATTGTCAAGGAGCAGGTTATTGCTGAGTTAGTGCTGCTTGATAGCACTATCGACAACACATTCTATTACTTTGCTAATAGATAATAGACTGATGGAGTGGTGATCGGCCAGATTGGATTTGTCCTACTCCTTGTGGACAGGACATACTTGAGCAATTGTCCACATTGCTGGGTAGATGCCAGTGTTGTAGCTGTAGCTTAAGGGTGCAACTAGTTCTGGAGCACAAGTTTTCAGCACTGCAGCCGGAATGTTGTCAGGGCCCACAGCCTTTGCCGTATCCAGTGCCTTCAGCTGTCTCTTGATATCACGTGGAGTGAATCGAAGTGGCTGAAGACTGGCATCAATGATGGTGGGGACTGCAGGAGTAGGCCAAAACGTATCATCCACTTCTGTTTGAAGATGGTTGCAAATACTTCAGCCTTGTCTTTTGCACTGACGTGGTGGGCTCCCCCATCATTGAGGTTGGGGATGTTTGTGCAGCCTCCTCCTCTGGTTACTTGTTTAATTGTCTGCCACCATTCATGACTGGATGTGGCAGGACTACTGATTTGATCTGTGGTTGTGGGATCGCTTAGCCTGTCTCTAGCATGCTGCTTCTGCTGTTTAGTATGCATGTAGTCCTGTGTTGTAGCTTCACCAAGTTGGCATCTTTTTTTTTAAAGGTATTCTTTGTGCTGCTCCTGGCACACTGTCTTACACACCTCATTGAACCAGGGTTGGTCCCCGGGCTTGATGGTATGGTAGAGTGAGGGATGTGTCAGGCCATGAGATTACAAATTGTGGTTGAATATAGTTCAGCTGCTGCTGATGGCTCACATCGCCTTATGGATGCCCAGTTTTGAGTCATTCTCTCCTTATTGGTGGAGGTGTGCGGATTCTGCCAGGTTATTTTCTCCTGTTGATGGGGGTGTTGTCAGTCATTTCCTGAACTTTCAGTGGTGGGTGGGGTTTGCTGACCGATTAATAGTGGGGATTGGGGATTTCTTCTTTACATCTGAAAATAGAGACATGCTGTCGAAGCTTTTAGTCTTGCACTCATCAGGACAATTGCAAGAATGACCAATGTAAGGGAAAACAACAACTTATATTGCATGAGGAGAGAGTGTTGATTGGCAAGTGAACTCTGGTAGAGGCGTTGCCATGGAGAATGCACCAGTTTACAGTGACTGACAGTTAACTGCCAAGCTTTGTTTGAAATTTAAACCAGGTAGCTTGACTCTGTTTGGTCAAAGCATTGCCCTGAGGAGTGAACCAAAAAATCAAACTGTATTGTTTTCTGGTTTTCTTTAATCCTCAAACATTGGATGCTGCTTCTGAAGAACACAACTTATGTTCCCCTGCTTTCGGTTGGTTGTCTTGTTCTCACTGTTCTTTTGCTGTCAAGGTCCTTAACTTTTTGGAGTCATTGTTCCTCTATTCCACCCATTTCCATTTGATGGTCTTTGGGTTGTCAGGCAAACCCTCCCACCTGCCAAGACTGAGGGATTTCGCCACATGAACATTAAAACTTAAAATTGCTAGCCCCTGACTGGAAAGACATTTGCATAGTAACCAACAGTGTTGGAACAATGGGGACCCAGTCATTGCTTCCCCAATACGCAGAAGTGGTGGTCAGACCAGTTTTAGTCACATGACTAACTGGCTTTTGCAGAGGATTTGAACTCAAAGCTCCTGGCTCCTGGTTTGAGAAGACCTCTCTCCTGTCTGCCTGCTTCCATCTCTTTCCCACGGAACTGAATCTTGTAAAAACACGTGAACCTCAAAGAAAGAAAAATCTCCAACGTGAACAAGGTTTAAAAGGAACAAAGGGCCCTGACGAAAAGCAAGACTACCTACAATCAAGTAAGCTGGAAGCACAGTAAACAAGAAACTCTGCTGAAATTGCCTCAAACCCCTCTCTACTATATTTTCCTCTCCTCTTTTCTGTCCCTATTTGCATGTGTGTTTCTCGTGTGCTTGCTAGCATGGGCGCATCATATATCTGTAGGCATTAACAGTATTAGAGTTTAAGTTTAAGGTTTAACAAATTTCACCTTTCTCCTTTTTAAACCTGAGAAAACCTGGTGTGTTGGTTTCTTTGCCTTATAATTGGAAAACTGTGAACAAGGATTCACAAAAAGGGGAGCTCAATTGGAAACTGAACAAGGATTCACAAAAGGGGAGCTCAAAACAGTGTGTTTAAAAATTAAACCCTGTTACACTAAGACCAGGTAAAGACAGCAAAAGACCCCTAGATATATTTCTCGCTTGGTCGTAACAGGGTGGACTTGTCACATAACGTTATGTGTCACGTAATGCTGATAGCGCCACATACGCATGCATTGTCTTCAGAATTTGCGACTGCACACCATTTTTAATGTGTAATTTATCTGTATGTTCTGCGTTTGGAACAATTTCTAGAAATAAGAAATCGCTTTACTTAAAGCAAAGGTTTTTTACATATTAAAAATAAAATACTGCAGATACTGTAAATCTGAAATAAAAACGGAAAGTGCTGGAAGTAGTTAGCTGGTCAGGCAGCATCTGTGGAGAGAAGCAGAGTTAACGTTTCAGGTCTCTGACCTTTCATCAGAACACATCTCCAGCACTTTGTTTTTATTTAAGGTTTTTTTTTTACATGTCTTGTTTCCTTTAAAGTGCTGCCTCATTGTACAACTGACCTCCAGTACCTTATCCAAATTGCCTTTTTATTTGAGCTTAGAAGTCAGTGACTATGATCAGGCTATTTGACTGTCGAAGGCACCATGGCTGAGCTCACACTTATCCTCCTCCAGATAGCTACATGTGCAGTTTCTAGTAGCGATCACTTGATAGTGGTCAGAAACAGCAGGGAGGAGGCCAATGATGAGTACGGAGCTCAAAGTTTCTTTAATAGCAGCCCTGAATCCCATGACATCCATCACCTAGAGGATAAAGGCAGCAGGTGCACGGGAACAGCATCATCTCCAAGTTCGCCTCCCAAGTCACGTGCCATCCAGTCTCGGACACTAATTGGCATGTCATCGTTGTTGGGTCAAACTCCTGGAACTCCCTATCTAACAGCTTTGTGGGAGCACCTTCACCACGCGGACTGCAGCGGTTCAAGAAGGCGGCCCATCGCCAACTTCTCAGCGAGAGCATGGGATGGGCATTAAATACTGGCCTTCCCAGCAATGCCCACATCCTACAAAATTAAAATGCTGGGAAGTGGAACGTTGTTTCTCCTTTCCTGCATCCTGGAAAAAAGCATTAAACAGCCCCTCTCCTTCACCCCATGCCTATGGTATCGCTCCCCGTACAATGCTATGCTTCCAAGCTGTCCTCTAAGAGAATCCAAGATAAAGTGGGGAAATAAGATTTTGATGAGATAGAAACAAAATGTGTAGCAGTTCAAAATGCACAGCACAGCGTCTGAAAATGTAAATCAACTGCTTAAGATTTTAGCTTCATCAGGTACAATATGTAAACAGCAGTGTTTTTTTGTCTAATTTGTGCTTTTCTTTTTACCTTCACATGTTCAGTTTGGAGCACTGGATCATCCGGGTATGGAGATCTTTGGCCAGGAGCAGCGTTTCTCTGAAATTATAATGGAGTATGAGCAGCAATGCAGGGTTGGTATTGGTCAAAAAAATTGTTTTAAATATATTACATTAGAAGTACTTCTGGTTAACTCCTGTGCTGACTCCTGCTTTGGATCACTATCCAGTGATTATGCAGGAAAGGTGGGTGTGGACTGGATCAGGCTTGAGAGCCACAGTAGCAGAGTATTGGAAGACTGCAGGCGTCTGTACCCTGGCGAGTGTCGGGGTTAAAGTGGAAGTGAAGGTGAAATCTAGTTTATTTTAATATTTTCATCTGTTCTTAGTGTTTATAACACTTCAATGATCAAGCTTGCTTACACAATCCCTTGGACTAAATTTTTTTGTTTAAAAAAAAAATTAATTCCATCTATTTTGATATACATAATTCTGCTTTTTTGAGTTTACTGGCAATTTTGATTGTGACGGGCTGGATTGTATATCTAGGAACAAGAAGGGAACAGCCTCCATTCTGCCATTTGATTAGATCATGGCTGATCTGTATCTTAACTGCATTTACGTGCCTTGGCTCCATATCTCTTAATATCTGTGCCTAACAAAAATCTATCAACCTAATTTTTCAAATTTTTTAATTGACTTTGCGTCAGTGGCTTTTTGTGGATAGAGTTCCAGATTTCCGCTGCTCTGAAAAGTACTTCCTGACATCATCCCTGAACAAGCTGACTCTAGTTTTAAGGTTAGCTGCCCTTGTTCTGGACTGCCTTACCAGAGGAAATAGTTTTTCCTCCATCTACCTGATCAAAACCTTTAATCATCTTAAAGACCACCAACTATCTGGTGGACTACAATATTAGCAATAAGTATCTGAAGACATGAGTTGAGCTGTGAGAATGTGCAACTTGCTACCACATGGAGCAGTTGAGGTGAGTAGCATTTAAGGAAAACAACCTATGTTTATATATGCCTTTCAATGTCCCCTCTAAATTTTTTCGTTGTGTACAGCCTGTTTGTTTAAATGGACAGTACCTTTAAAGTTTTTTTGCAGCCGCAGACAGGTGGTATCTTTAAGTAGTATTACAAATAGCACTTGTGAACAGCCTGTGCGATGCCTTCTGGGTTGCGCTTACAGGAAACATTGGGTAACGTAGAAAAATGTTCCAAGATGTTTTACTGGAACATTATCAAGCAAAATGCCACATAAGGAGATATTAGGATGGGCGAACAAAAACTTGGTCAAAGCGGTAGGTTTTAGGGAACGTCTTAAGAAAGGAGAGAGAGGTAGGGAGATGGAGAGGCTTAGGATTGAGGAAACAGGAGGTGGTTTCATGGACAAGATGAGCTCAGAGACAGCATGAAGGGAGATGGGGGAGAAATTACTGAAAGAAGCAAGTTTAGGGCGAGGGCAGAGGGAACCTTGGGTGAAGATTGGCTTGGGAACAGGAAGAAAGAAGCGGAGGCAGCTGAACCAATGGCCTCAATCTTAGTGGTTAAGAAGCCCAGGAGCTTTTTGCAGTCATTGAGTGCTAGATAAGTAGATGAGGGGGAAAAAGGAATTGAAGAATATGGCAATAGGGTTAGATAAAGTAAGGTAGGAGGAGGCTTGTGTGGAGCATATGCACCAGCACAGACCAGTTGGATCAATGGCCTGTTTCTGTTCAGTAAAATTTTATGTAATGTGTGTGGATGGGTAAAAATTGCATAACTGAAAAGCAATTCTTGCACATTTCTGGGGCACTTGGAGTTACGCATTTGCAAGATATTAATTTAAATATATGTATATGACACAAGTCTAATAGTAATTTGAAATTTCTAGATGCCATTACATATATCTATCTGTCCATTTTCCTGTTTTTTTTTCTTTTACAAACCTGTGCTTTTAACCTTTTTCTAGCTCTCTAGTAGGGTGCTGACCAAATATCTCTCAATGCAGTATTAGGAAATGAATGCCAGTACTTGCTGCTGGTGGAGTGTTGATTGGAATTAAAAGCATTCAGGTCTGACGGTGGCTGCAGTGATCTCTTATTTGGGGGAATGTAAAGTTTCACAAGGAGAGTTCTGGTTCATAATTTTGACAATTTTGATGTTGGTGTTTAAACAAAGCCTTTAGGAAACCATCCAACCTATGGCCATTTTTGTTTTTCTTTTTTATTTGTAACTGTTAATAATTCTGCTAAAGTCCTGGGTAGATCCTGTATGAAGTTGTTACAGATCTAGTCAAGTGACAATACTGGTGTCAGTGGAAAAGAAAATTCCTTATTGTTAACGTTCACTCTTAAGTGTCTTCCTTTCCCTGTCCGGACAGGAGGTATCAATTGGCATTTTGTACTGTACAATAAATGTGATGTCTTTATAAAAGTAGACAAAACCTGTACTTACTTTGTCCACTTTCTCTCTTTCTCTCTCTTTTATTCTAATGCCTTCCTTTTGGAATTACTAGAGGGTGAAGGTGAGCATTCATCAAATCAATTTTTTTTTTGAATGATTCAGGTTTTATCTGCATTTTTAAAAGTACAAATCTATTTTAACTCTCAAAGTATATTCTTGAACTTTTATTTGTTGCTCCTGGTCTTCCCGTTTCTAGCACCCTTTGCAAAAATTAGGTGATGAGGCAAGAGAGTAGTTTATCAAACCCATGCCAGTTTGAGGTGAGCATCTTCACTTCATCTCAATGTTGCCTTGAATCTGAGCACAGGGCAAACTCTCAAACTTCCTTCCTTTTCAACTTGAAACATCAATATGCTTCAGTGGGCCTTCATCCTTTTAAAATTTCTCAATGATGAACTTTAGCAGACATTCATTTCATGCATTACTGTTACTATTCCTGCCAACGTTTACTTAGAAATAAGGGATTTGCCAGTTGATCATAGTAGATTTAGTTGTCAGAACAGGACAAAGCGAGGAGGTAGAATTTCAAGAGTTTTGTAGCTTTATTAATACTGGTCCTAATGTTAGCTATAGAGATACAAAGTACTAATTTAAGAATCCTCACTGGGTTTTGTTTGCCACTTATACAGTCTCAGATTTTAATGCTTAATTTGTCAGAATTGGCATTGGTGGACCTTGAATCTGTCCAGTTAACTGTTGAGGGATGTGCTTGTCCACACTTGCTGTTCCTTCTCTTTTTAAAAAAAAAAAAAATCCTATTGTACTTGCATACTGGATGTTGGAGCTCAACTTTTTCTAGCACTAGCCTGAATTTGACCACTGATTACTGTTCAGTCAAGAAAAATAACCATTAATATGTTCTTGAAACTGTTGATACAGTTATTAACTAGACCAACCTTCTCTTCCCCCACTCCCATTACCCTGCTTCTCCGCTATCCTCCAGCTGCCCATCAGAACTTTCCTGTACCCTCAACCCCTTCTGACCCAATTCCTCCTCATACAATTATTCCTTTTTGGTCCAATACTCACTGACACCATGCATACTTCCCTTACTTTAAGACTGGTCTCATCTAAAAATTAAAATGAAACCTTTGCCTCTGTCCTCTCTAACTACTCTCCTACCTCCAACCTCTCCCCCTCTGTCCCCCGATAGGGTGGATATGGATGTAGTGGATTATAATCCTAGCTGCTTTTTGGGGCTATCCTGGATCAGCTGTACTTCTCGAATGATCACTCTCACTTGAGGTTAAAAAAAAACGTTCCTAAAGACATTTGAATGAGTCTGATGGACTGATCTAACTCTCCCGAAAGGAAAGGAATCAGCTGAGACTACTACTGTCCTCCAGATAGCCTTTTTAACAAGTTTCAGCCAGATTATAATAACCCGGATATTATAAGGGTCCGGGAATCTCTCCTCAGCAATGTACCTCCCCACCAAAGAGTGTGCAGAGACGGGTTCACGAGTTAGCAATGCAAACAACTATGTGAGACAATATAATTTCTAAATTGTATAAAAGTTTATTAAAGAACCGAACATGCAATTCACAGTTGGTGAGACAGTCAATTGCAATGTTAATAGTTCTAGGAAAAGATAGAATGTACAATCTTGTTTCTAGTAGAGAATCCAATTTTGAAATCTAAGTATTGTTATAGTAAAATATTTAAATATTTAAGTAGGATAACCATCAATTATTAAAGTAATATTTACCTTAAGTCCCGAGTACTCTCGAGATATGTCTGTCCCAGTTAAGGGGAGAACTGTCATTGCCTCACTTCAATAGCCACATGTGTGTCCAATGAACCAAAACATTCAATGTGTCCTTCTAATATTTATAGTGTTTTCAAGTTGCATAACTAATTTCTTACATATGGGGGTGTTACCTCTTCTGCAAGTAAGTTCGCCCCCCTTTATTTCCCAAATAAGGCTGTATAACTGTTAATTTCTAGTTAAGATCCACTTTCTTTGATTCCCAAGAAAGGTTATATAACTATTAATTTTTAGGTAAAGTCTGTGCCTCTTCGATTTCTAAGAAAGGCTAGCTGTGAGTGTCAATGTTTGATTAGTCATCTTACTGTGTTTCAAGATTATAATTTAGTTTTTGGGTTTGGTTAGTTTTCTCAGGTTGAGAGAACATAAGAACTCTGAGCAGGAGTAGGCAATTCAGCCCCTCTAACCTGCCCCGCCATTCAATACAATCATGGCTGATCTCATCTCGGCCTCAATTCCACTTTCCTGCCCATTCTCCATGACCCTTCAACCCATTGCTAATTAAAAATCTGTCTATCTCCTCAAATTTACAAAATGTCGCTGTTAATAAAGCATACAATATCCTGGGCTTTATTAATCAGGGCATAGAGTCCAAGAGCAAGGAAGTTATGTTGAACTTGTATAAGACATTAGTTCAGCCTCAGCTGGAGTATTGCGTCCAGTTCTGGGCGCCGCACTTTAGGAAAGACGTGAGGGCATGGGAAAGAGTGCAGAAAAGATTCACGAGGATGGTTCCAGGAATGAGAATCTTCAGTTATAAAGATAGATTGGAGAAGAGTTGGGCAGCACAGTGGTGCAGTGGTTAACACCGCAGCCTCACAGCTCCAGGGACCCGGGTTCAATTCTGGCTACTGCCTGTGCGGAGTTGGCAAGTTCTCCCTGTGACCGTGTGGGTTTTCGCCGGGTGCTCTGGTTCCTCCCACAGCCAAAGACTTGCAGATTGATAGGTAAATTGGCCATTGTAAATTGCCCCTACTGTTGGTAGGTGATAGGAGAATTGAGGGAAGGTGGGGATGTGGTAGGGAATATGGGATTAATGTAGCATTAGTATAATATGGGTGGTTGATGGTCAGCACAGACTCGGTGGGCCAAAGGGCCTGTTTCAGTGCTATATCACTCTTATGATTCTAAGAGAAGGCTGAGAGGTGATTTGATAGAGGTATTCAAAATCATGAGGGGTCTGGACAGAGTAGATAGAGAGGATCGAGAACAAGAAGGCACAGATTTAAAGTATTTTGTAAGAGAAACAAAAGTGACATGAGGGAAAACTTTTTCATGGAGCTAGTGGTTAAGATCTGGAATGCACTGCCTGAGAGTGAGGTGGAGGCCGGTTCAATTGAATCATTCAAAAGGGAATTAGGCTATGAAAAGGAAGAATGTGCAAGGTTACAGGGAGAAGGCAGGGGAATGGAACTGAGTGAATTGTTCTTTCGGAGAGTCGGTGCAGACATGATGGGCTCCTTCTGCACTGTCACAATTCTGTGATTGTCGAAAATTCAGTTGACTGTGGTTTAGGGCTGTCAAAGTAAAATCAGCTATTACACTGTGGTAACTTTCGGGACAATTTGCAAAACTGTGTTATCAATGTTTTACCATGTGATGAGGTTTGTGACATTTGGGAGTGAATCTTCCTTATCAGAAGCTGTCTTTATGGTTCCAGGATGAGGAAAGCTTTTACACAGAGGCTTTTAATGTTAGAGGGGAATTTTTTTTTAACCTTTTTAGGAAGATGAACACTTAAAAAAAAAAATGTAATCCCTCATTCATAGGAAAATAATAATTTTAATCTTATAACCCCTCATTGTGGCTGGATTCCTTCACATAGAGAGGATGTTTCCACTTATGGGAAAACTAGCAGTCCTAAATATAAGATAGTCAGTGAGACTAAAACCCAATAAGAAATTTAGGGGAAACTTCTTTACCCAGAGAGAGGTGAGCGGCCGAGGTGATTCCCCTTTAAGGGGAAGCTAGTTAAGTACATGAGGGAGAAAGGAATAGAAGGACATGATGTGATGAAGTAAGGTGTGAGGAGACTTGTGTGGAGTAAAAACACTGCCATACACCTGTTGTGCTGAATAGCCTGTTCCTGTGCTATAAAATTCCATGTAATCACTCCCTCTTCAAATTCCATCAATCTGCTTTTCACCCTGCTGAAACATCAGAACTGCAAACGTTAAAAATCATTAATGGTGATGACAGCTTGGTATCTCCTACTCCTTCACCTCCTCTTTCACCTTTCTGCGGTGTTTAAAACAATTAACTGTTGTTTGCTTTTCCAGCAGCTGACTTCCATGCTCCAATTCCTTGGCACTGCCTTATCTTGGTTGCACTCCTACCTGTCCCAGTGTAGCCAGCACAGTTCCTGCAATGACTTTGCTCTCCATCCCCTAACACAGGAACTTCAGGTGTGCCCAGGGCTCCCTACTTTCCGTCTATGTGCTACCCCTTGGCGACATCACTCAGAATCCTGTTTAACCCTGAGATGAGCTTGCGACCTCATAACTAAGAAGACCTACTTCCATCTCTGTAATATCACCCTGTCCTCTGCCCATCCACTGCTGAAACCCTCATCCGTGTCTTTTTATTATTACCTCCAGACTCAACTATTCTGATGCTGTCTTGACTGGCCTTCCATCTTTCACCCTACATAAACTTGAGCTCATCCAAAATCCTGCTGCCGTATCCTAACTCGCACCAAGTCATGTTCACCTGTCAACCCCATGCTCACTGACTGATATTGGCTCCCCGTCCAGTTACAGCTGGATTTTCAAATTCTCATCCTTGTGCTCAAATCTTTCCATGGCCTCGACCCCCTCTATCTCTGTAACTTCCTCCACCCCAATAACCATCATTCCCTCTAATTTCCCATTGCTCTGAGCAGCCTGATTGATGCACTGCGAGGTGCCTTTAAGGATTGCTGCACAGCCAAGCATGTGCATATCTTAATGGGAACGCTGCTTGTGTGCGGCCTGTTTCTCCTATGTGTGGTAAGTCCCGGATTGCTGCACAGCTACGCACCCAAGCAATTTAGAGAGAAAGTTGCCTACAATCCTCAGAGAACCCTACGTTTCACCAACCCTGGTCTGGGTATCTTTCAGTTCCTTCGCCCTACCATTGGTGGCCATGCCTTCGGTTGTCTAGGCCCTGAGCTCTGGAATTCCCTCCCTAAGCCTCTTGGTGCCTCTCTCCTCCTCTGACACTCCTTAAAACCTACCTCTTTGAACAAGCTTTTGGTCATCTGCCCTAAAATCTACTTATGTGGCTCAATGTCATATTTTGTTTTATAATACTCCTGTGAAGCGCCTTGAGATGTTTTATTATGTTTAAGGGCATTATATAAATATAAGTTGTTGTTGTTTGAATGTTTTAAAGAACATTCTGACATGGATAGCAGCCAAGTGAGGTGGAGAGAGCCGAGAAGAGTCTAGACTATTACCTTGGGTAAATGATTCTTTTCCCTTTGCAGTTTAGGCTGTGTCAAAGGGAAGATTAGAAACATATACCCTCACAATCAGTTATAACTATCAGAACAAAGTAAGCTGCAAAGGTACAAAAACTACCCAACAGGTTTTTTTCCACTCAATCTTTTGTACCAAAGGATCACCATCATGGTGACGATCCTAGTGGAATGGATAGTGCCCGTGTTCTGAAACTCTGTTGAGCAGTGTGCAAAATGAAGAATAAACTAATGCTGGTGCGGCCTTGGAGAGGATACAGCGGACATGATTGGAATAATAGCAGGGATGAGGGAGTTCAGTTACTTGGAGAGATTAGAGAAGCTGAGATTGTTTTCCTTAGTGCAGAGAAGGTTAAGAGGAGATTTAATAGAAATGTTCAAAATTATGAAGGGTTTTGATAGAGAGGATAAGGAGAAACTGTTCCCATTGGCAGGAAGGTCGGTAACCAGAGGGCACCAATTTAAGACAATTGGTAAAAGAAGTAGAGGGGGGAATACTGAGAACTTTTTACATAGAGTTATTATGACCTGGAATGCACTGCCTGAAAGGGTGGTGGAAGCAGATTCTATGTTGACTTTCAAAAAGGAATTGGATATAAACTTGAATGGGGAAAAAATGTAGTGTCATTGGGGAAAGAGCAGAGGAGTGAGACAAATCGGATAGCTCTTTCAAAGAGCTGGCACAGGCATGAGGGGCCACGTAGTCACTAGACTAGTATTTCAGAGCCCAGGCTAATGCTCTGGGGGCATGGGTTCAAAACCCACCACGGCAGATGGTGAAATTTGAATTCAATTAATAAATCTGGAATTAGAAGCTAGTCTAATGGTGACCATGAAACCATTGTCGATTGTTGTAAAAACCCTTCTGGTTCACTAATGTCCTTTAGGTCAGGCCTACATGTGACTCCAGACCCACAGCAATGTGGTTGACTCTTTAAAAAAAAAAAAAGCCCCCTGAAATGGCCTAGCAAGCCACTCTGTTCAAGGGAAATTAGGGATGTGCACAAATGAATTAAAAGCTGTATGATTCTATGATTGTATGGTGGAAGTGGCACCAACTTGCAGCCAGCTACATGCATTTGCTCAGTCCTCCCTCCCCAACTCCGCCACACTTTGACAGCAAACCGGGATGACGCAGCCTTGCGCCGTATTGAGTATGGATTCTTCATGAGTGCTGGAGCGAAATGGGTGACAAAACTCAGGGGCCATGTTTTGCACTCTATCCAGTTTTCTTTCCCAGTGTAGTCAAGTGATAAGGGTGTGGCCAGTTTGCCATTGCCTAGGACTATTTTATACCCCTCTGTCACAGATCAGATTCACTCACAAAAGCTGCTGAGTCGAACTAAAGAATCTCATTATCAAAGCGCACACATTGTAGTGTTGCTAAATTCTATTACTGTGCCTTCCGCGTTTTGTAAAATGTTGCTTGGCAAATAAACAAACTGGCAGTGATGTCCTACAGCCAACCTTGCAGACTAAAGATAAAAAGAATTAGTGCTTGTGTAAGCCAGTCTCAGTGGTAGCACTCTTGCCTCTCACTCAGATGGTTGTGGATTCAAGTCCCGCTCAAGAGACTTGAGCCCATATCTAGGCTGGCACTCCCAGTGCAGTACTCAGGGAGTGCTGCATTGTCTGAACAGCCATCTTGCAGTTGGAATGTTAAACCGAGGTCCTGTCTGCCTTTTGAGGTGGATGTAATAGATCCCACGGCATTATTTTAAAGAAGACTGGGGGAGTTGTAACTGGTGTCTTTCCAATATTTATCCATCAACCAACACTTAAAAACAGGTTATCTGGTCATTATTACATTGCTAAATGTGGGACCTTGCTGTGCACAAATTGGCTGCTGTGTTTCCTATATTACAACAGTGACTATACTTCAAAGAATACTTAATTGGCTGTAAATCACTTTGGGATGTCCTGAGGTTGTGAAAAGCTCTAGATAAATGCAGGTTTTTGGTGTAGTGGGACAAATGCAACAGAAGGCAACTCTCCCCATGTTATTTTCGCCTCCTCCATTGCATTCAGATTGTATGACCCAACCCCAAGCAATGGCAACTCCTTCACCTGCATGATGTTCGGACTGAGGGGGCGGGAATAGATGGCTTGATATAAATTGTCCCTTCCAAGTAAATCTAAAGGCACTGTGATTTCCAATATAACTGCATGTAAGCAAATTCTTGCTACAGGAATACCAATGGCAGGAGTTTTAGCTTTGAGTAGTAAGCAATTGCAGTCTGAAATTACACATGCAAACTGAAGCCATACTTAGTCATCATAAGAAATTGCCATAATTTTCATTAGAATACTCTTTCAACAACCTTAATGTTCTCTATACAATTGATAGGCAGTTCAGTCAATTTGTTGGTGTTAAAAATATAATTATGTAATAATTTGAATTAGGTAATGTTAATAACACAATACAGGAATTTGCTACTTAAAATGTTAAATTAACAGATAATTTTGGTGACTTCTGAGTTGAGAGTGAAGTGTCCTACAGTTTTTGATAGGGAAAGTGAAAGAGTGTGAATTGAGTTTGTGGTATTGGTGTAGTCTCAGATGAGGAATGGGTTACTCAGCCAGAGATCGTGCTCTTGATTCCTTAGTAGTGACACCTGCTGGAAAGTGAAGTGAGGACTTGGGTATGGAATAACCTGCTTGCTATCACGACCACTAAACAGCCTGTTCATACTTGCTTACTTATGAAGAATCGTTTACCTGAATTGAGGTAACAGAGGGCTAACGGTTGCTTGTGAGTTTGTGTCTCACTGGGAGTCACGCCTTTAGGAGTGGAAAGAGAATACTGAGGGTAGGGCATTGAGGAAGGGGAACAGTGGTAGCTTCAATGATTATATTGATCAAAACCTGGAGCTTTCTCCTTTGGAACACCCAGAAATTATTCCTGAATTTCCAGACATTTTACTGGTGTCAAGTTACGCCCAAGTGCCCTCCCAATCTCATTAGAATATGGCCAAAGTTAATTTGGGTGTAAATCAGTGTAAACAATCTGGGCTCAAAAATGGTAAACTCACACCAGTCTATTTCCCCTTTTGGGTCTTAAAATTAAAAGTTTCAACTCGTTTGACTATCATTCATGCACATCAGGTACAGCAAGTTTGGAAACCTGCATTAAGGGAAGCTGTCCAGATTTTAATGTTACTTATATTTTGCCCTAAAAATCCATTCAAAGAAGCAGGTGAGTATTTTTAAAAAAAATACTCAAATTACACTTAAAATTCCAGAAAAATTGTTGTGTTTCACGCTGTGTCTGAAAGTCTAGTCGCAATGCTCTGTGGAACAAGTGCAATTAGAGTTGGGGATGTTTTAGTTTAGAGATACAGCACTGAAACAGGCCCTTCGGCCCACCGAGTCTGTGCCGACCATCAACCACCCATTTATACTAATCCTACACTAATCCCATATTCCTACCTGTCCCTATATTTCCCTACCACCTACCTATACTAGGGGCAATTTATAATGGCCAATTTACCTATCAACCTGCAAGTCTTTGGCATGTGGGAGGAAACCGGAGCACCCGGAGGAAACCCACGCAGATACAGGGAGAACTTGCAAACTCCACACAGGCAGTACCCAGAATTGAACCCGGGTCGCTGGAGCTGTGAGGCTGCGATGCTAACCACTGCGCCACTGTGCCGCCATTTTGTGGGAGATTGGTTGGAAAGGAGGTTTTGATGGATGGCTGTAAGAAATGGAGGAGACTTAGGGCGATTGTAGTTACGTGCGTAACTTGCTTATGCCCAAAGTATCACTATCTTTTAAGCCAAATGACTGGTTTGCATCCAGATTACTAGTGTGTTTGGGTGTGAATGGAGAAGAAACTCTTGGATCAGCTTCTTTTGCATGTGCTTGCTGCAAGAAAATACATCTGTCTCATGGCAACCGCGTTTTTCCCCTGGAGTGAATATTGACACCACTGTGTCAGCCAATGAGTTAGAAGCAGGGCGCGACTTGAGATTCTCTAAACCTGTTGACCAAAAAACAGCAAACCGGGTCTCCCGAGTACAATGGAATTATTGCTCCAGCAAAATGCATAGTGGAGGATAGTTACATAATACAAATTATATGCGTAAAATCAATCCCAGTCATTTACTGCGGGTGTGATTGACAAGGAATTATCCATTCATCGCCATTCTGGAGTCACTATATGCAGCCTTTCTTCTTTCATTATTTAAGACTTCTGTTTTCACTTTCACAGGAGTTGCGTGACAGGAATGATGAGCTACAGTCTGAAATGGAGTTGCTCCACTCACAAATGTACCACAGAAAACATCGCTGTGTGGGTAATAAGAAGAATAATTCAGTTTGTATAGGAGCTGATGGCAGCATCATCCGATGTGAGTCTGTTCCAGGTAAGTAACAGCAAGTCTAAAGTTATCCCTACCCACCACCCCACCTTCCCCATGCTGTATTAGCTAAGGTTATCAGACAGGAGAATAATGTGCACACTCTAAAATCTTGTGGGTTAATATTCAGGTTGAAAATTGATTTGGGAGATGTGTAGTTCAGGGAAGTGCCTGTATTATTTATGTTGCTCAAGGAATAATTATTGGAAAGGATGTAAAGAAAGAACTTGCATTTTTATGGTGCCTTGCATGACCTCAGGATCTCCTAAATCACTTTACAGCCAATGAAGTGGAGTCACTGCTTAAATGTAGGGAAATGCGGCAGCTAGGTCTCCCAAAAAGCAATGAGATAAATGATCCAATAATCTGTTTAGTGATGTTGGTTGAGGTATCAATATTGGCCAGGACACCAGAGAGAATACCCCTTCTCTTCGAAATAATCCCTTTGCATCTTTTACATCCACCTGCGAAGGCAGACAGGGCCTCAGTTTAACGTCTCACTTGAAAGAAGGCACCTGTGACAGTACAGCATTCCTCGTAACTGCACTGGAGTGTCGGCCGAGATTGTGTGCTCAAGTCCGTGGAATGGAACTTAAATCCTCAACGTTCTGACTCGAGAGGGGAGAGTGTTGTCACCAAGCCAATTCTGTCACTGTAGATAGTATGAAAGAATTTTATTGAACTGTTTCAAACATTTTCCAGAGTGTGTTTTTAAAAAAATGTTTTTTGGTGTGGCTTGAATTCTTTGCAAGTACATGTTGCATGCAACAAATTCATAGCTAGTGTTCCTCCATGTTTGAAACAATGCCTTCATGTGACTTTTCTTTTCCTCTTGTTCAAAATTTCCCACTCCTTTCCTGAAAGTGGCGACTAGTACTGGAGTAAAACTGGGTGTCATCAGTCTTCTGATCCCTTGCCCTGAGTGGCCAGTCATGCCTTAACCCAGGCGGTGGGTGTGGGCAGGCTATTTGACTGTGGACGGGAGACATTGCAGCTGAACCCTTACTCTCCCACATTGCTTTGCAGCCTGGGCCACCAATAAGATCAGATGCCTGGAATAGGCTTGTTATTTTTATTCTTTAGCCTGCAAATCACTAGACCGACATTGCTCCCCTGCTCTGTCTAACCTCCTTTTGTTTGTGACATTTGATTTTCCACTGCATGGAGTTATTAAAATTGGATCACTTTCAACTCTGTGGTAAAACTCTCACTTCTGACTCAGAAGGTTCAGGTACCACTCCAGAGATTCGAGCACAAATTTTAAATAGGTAGTTGGAAATCATCAGCTATTTGATTGTACTAGTATTTCTTTTTGTGAAACAAAGGGGTGCTAGAGGAGGGGTGTCTCACAATGTAATACGTTGTATCTAATATGGAATTTATTTTGAAATGTTTGAGCATGTTAATCCAAGTTTTATAATAAAAGAAAGGAATCTGTTAATTGTGTATCAATTGTTTAATTATATACTCCAGTGGAGTGCTGCACTGTTGAAGGCACTGTCTTTTGCATGAGATGTTAAAACCAAGGCCCCGACTACTCTCTCGGGTGAGCATAAAAGATCCCTTGGTACTACTTCGAAATAAAGCGGGGGAGTTTCCTGCATTACAACAGTGACTACACTTCAAAAGTACTTTATTGGCTGTAATACACTTATGAAAGGTACTATATAAACGCAAAACTCTTTAGTTCTCCCCAGTGTCCTGGCCAACATTTGTCACTTAACCAACATCAGACTGAGATGAGACATTTTTTCACTCAGAGTTGAATGTTTAGAATTCTTTAGGCCAGAGAGCTGTGGATACTAAGGGAAGCAAGAGATTGTGAGGAAGTGCAGGAAGGTGAAGTGGCCGTAGAAGGCCAACCACGATCTTATTGAATGGAGCAGGTTTGACAAGCTG
Source organism: Heterodontus francisci (assembly GCF_036365525.1). Classification (NCBI taxonomy): domain Eukaryota; kingdom Metazoa; phylum Chordata; class Chondrichthyes; order Heterodontiformes; family Heterodontidae; genus Heterodontus; species Heterodontus francisci. Next base: position 23,800,155 of record NC_090383.1, on the reverse strand, counting down.
AATGGCCTTGATGTTCTTATTTTCTTTTGAAAGTTGAATGAATTTGCTTCCACAATCCTTTCAAATAATTTGTTCCAGATTGTAACAACCCTGAAAACAAATTCTCCAATTTTTTCCCAATTCGATTTTGTCAACTATCTTAAATCTGGCTCATTTGGTTACTGACCCTCCTGCCAATGGAAACAGTATCTCCTTATTTACTATATCAAACCCTGCAGAATTTTGAACAGTCCTATTCAATTTTCTCTTAACCTTTGACTCTTAAGAAGATCAATCCCAGCATTGTTAAATTCCAGAAAGCTTGTTGTGGAAGGATGATGCTGGAGCCTATCTTCACTCAGTCTCACTTTTGCTGTACAGAATAAAAAGGATTACAAACAAGTAGTTCCTCACTCAAAACCTCCACCAGTCTCAGTAAGAAAAAAGTGCTCAAATAAGACCCAATCAACACCTTCCACCTGCATATAATTAAACAATTGATGCACAATTAACAGATTTTTTTATAATTAAACTTGGATTAACATGCTCAAACATTTCAAAATAAATTCCATATTGGGTACAAAGTATTACATTGTGAGACACCCCTCCTCTAGCACCCCGAACAATTCTTTTGTTTCACAAGAAGAAATGCTAGTACAATCAGATAGCTGATGATTTGCATCTACCTATTTAAATTTTCTCTCCAGCATTTGTTTCAACCAAGCAAAGTCAATAATACATAGTGTTCTCTCAGTCACACTTTTTTTTTTGTGGGATAATGTACACTACTATTTCTTCTTCTTTGGCCTCCTTGTCTCGGGAGAAGAATGGGTAAATGCCTGTAGGTGGTCAGTGGTTTGTGGAGGAGCACCTGGAGTGGCTATAAAGGCCAATACTAGAGTGACGGACTCTTCCACAGGTGCTGCAGAAAAAATTGGTTGTCGGGGCTGTTACACAGTTGGCTCTCCCCTTGCGCTGCTGTCTTTTTTTCCTGCCAACTGCTAAGTCTCACTCTTGTTCTTTGTCTCTTCGACTCGCCACACTTTAGCCCCGCCTTTATGGTTGCCCGCCAGCTCTGGCGATCGCTGGCAACTGACTCCCATGACTTGTGATCAATGTCACAGGACTTCATGTCGCGTTTGCAGATGTCTTTAAAGTGGAGACATGGACGGCCAGTGGGTCTGATACCAGTGACGAGCTCGCTGTACAATGTGTCCTTGGGGATCCTGCCATCTTACATGCGGCTCACATGGCCAAACCATCTCAAACGCCGCTGACTAAGTAGGTTGTTGGCCGCCTCGAGGACTACTGTGTTGGAGATGCAGTCCTGCCACCTGATGCCAAGGATTCTCCGGAGGCAGCGAAGATGGAATGAATTGAGACGTCGCTCTTGGCTGACATACGTTGTCCAGTCCTCGCTGCCGTAGAGCAAGGTACTGAGGACACAGGCTTGATACACTCGGACTTTTGTGTTCCGTGTCAGTGCGCCATTTTCCCACACTCTCTTGCCCAGTCTGGACATAGCAGTGGAATCCTTTCCCATGTGCTTGTTGATTTCTGCATCGAGAGACAGGTTACAGGTGATAGTTGAGCCTAGGTAGGTGAACTCTTGAACCACTTCTAGAGCGTGGTCGCCGATATTGATGGATGGAGCATTTCTGACGTCCTGTCCCATGATGTTTGTTTTCTTGAGGCTGATGGTTAGGCCAAATTCTTTGCAGGCAGACGCAAACCTGTCGATGAGACTCTGCAGACACTCTTCAGTGTGAGATGTTAATGCAGCATCGTCAGCAAAGAGGAGTTCCCTGATGAGGACTTTCCGTACTTTGGTCTTTGCGCTTAGGCGGGCAAGGTTGAACAACCTGCCCCCTGATCTTGTGTGGAGGAAAATTCCTTCTTCTGAAGACTTGAACGCGTGTGAGAGCAGCAGGGAGAAGAAAATCCCAAACCGTGTAGGTGCGAGAACACAGCCCTGTTTCACCCCACTCAGGATAGGAAAGGGGTCTGATGAGGTGCCGCTATGCTGAATTGTGCCTTTCATATTGTCATGGAATGAGGTGATGATACTTAGTCGCTTTGGTGGACATCCGATCTTTTCTAGTAGTCTGAAGAGACCACATCTGCTGATGAGGTCAAAGGCTTTGGTGAGATCAATGAAAGCAACGTAGAGGGGCATCTGTTGTTCGAGGCATTTCTCCTGTAGCTGATGAAGGGAGAACAGCATGTCAAAGGTCGATCTCTCTGCTCAAAAGCCACACTGTGCCTCAGGGTAGACACGCTTGGCCAGCTTCTGGAGCCTGTTTAAAGCGACTCGAGCGAAGACTTTCCCCACTATGCTGAGCAGGGAGATTCCACGGTAGTTGTTGCAGTCACCGCGGTCGCCTTTGTTTTTATAGAGGGTGATGATATTGGCATCGCGCATGTCCTGTGGTACCGCTCCCTCGTCCCAGCACAGGCAAAGCAGTTCGTAGAGTGCTGAGAGTATGGCAGGCTTGGCACTCTTGATTATTTCAGGGGTAATGCCGTCCTTCCTAGGGGCTTTTCTGCTGGCTAGAGAATCAATGGCATCACTGAGTTCCGATTTTGTTGGCTGTACGTCCAGCTCATCCATGACTGGCAGAGACTGGGCTGCATTGAGGGCAGTCTCAGTGACAACATTCTCCCTGGAGTACAGTTCTAGGTAGTGCTCAACCCAGCGGTCCATTTGCTTGCGTTGGTCAGTGATTGTGTCCCCTGATTTAGATTTGAGGGGGGCGATCTTCTTGATGGTTGGCCCAAAAGCTCTCTTAATGCCATCATACATTCCTCTGATGTTTCCGGTGTCTGAGGCCAGCTTAATATGACTGCATAGGTGTTGCCAGTAGTCATTTGCACAGCACCTGGCTGTTCTTTGTGCAGCGCTTCTGGCTGATTTTAAGTGCTATGGATGTTAACTCGCTGGGGGCTTTCTTGCAGTTCAGCAGTGCAATGCGCTTAGCGGCTATGACAGGTTCCAGCTCTTCAAAATGAGATTGAAACCAGACTGCATTCCGCTTCACACGTTTGCCACAGGTGGTCATGGCTGACTCATAGATGGCATCTCTGATGTGGGCCCACTTGGTCTCTGCATCCCCTGTGGGAGTGTTTTGAAGGGCTTTTTCAAGTGAATTTAGAAATTTTTGTTACAGCTGTGGATAAGAAATTCTGCTCGTGTTGAAGCGCGGGTGGCCCCTCTACTTGGAGTGAATGTACACTACAAAGAACGATTAACCACTTAACGTTCAATGGGTATCGTATCTTCAGTATGTCCCTTGTTCAGAATTTCACCTAAAATATTTGACAGAACCCCATATCCCCCTGCCTCCACAAGACTCAGTGTTGCAGCAGGTAAATTGCTTTTAACTACTCTTTATTTTCTTCAACCATCAGAAATATTATGAAACCAGCTGCTCTCACATACCCATCAGGAAGATTAGTATGTGATGCATCACTAAAAATGACTAGCTTCATGCTCTTTGGGTCACCTAAGGATGGGAACTTCAGTACACATTTCTCCAGATTTCGTTTTTTTTTGCCCTTAAAACATTTTTCAATTTTTGGGTGTTTCGTCATCATACTTAACTCCAGCATATCAAAACCAGCGTCAGGTCTCGTCTGAGCGCACAACCAGTTTAATTGACCAATCAAGCTTTGCAATTGCTCAGTCTCTTCCTTAGATATATCTTTCTGGGATGACCTAGCACTATTAACTGGGATGGGAGTAACACTCTCTAAATAGGATTATTGGTTTAAAAAGTTATTCCAGACGTAGTCTGCTTAATATCTAAATCCAACATATTTAAAAGCCGCACAAACCTGACTTCCAATCTTAAATTCTGCTCTAATCTTAATAACATATTTCTCAAATTCCACAGTACCACCCCATAAGAAATCAACATGCATCATGAAGATGTCTGAAAGTTTCCCTTTATGATACCAATAAAACATGGCAGGATCTGCTTTTAGTTGAACACAACCAATTTTCAACAAAACAGATCTCACCGAGAAATACCACACCCTGGAAGCATCATTAAGGCCACACGCAATTGTTCAGTTTCCATAATTTTCCTTCTGCATCTGCTACTTCTTTATATGGTTTCAGAAACACTTCTCTCTGAAAAGTATCACCCTGCAGAAATGCAGCTTTTATGTCAATGAATCCATACTCCCATGAATACATGGCCAAAAGAACTAAAAGGATTTTCAAGATTACTTTTCCAGCTGTGGGAGAATCCAATCTATCAGTATCACCCAGTCTCTCTCCAAAACCCCTCGCAACTAGCCTCGCTTTAGCCTTATAAGTTCCCTCTGGAAGGACTTTTTCAGTACAAATCCATCTATGTGACAAGGCTAGCTGTCCCCTATCTGGTACCTCAGAATAAACACCAAACTCTCTCCAACTCTCTCATTCCTTTTTTTTTACTTCTCTTATTAGTTTATCCTCAAGTTTATTGGCAGCTACTAAAACTTCAATCATGAGGACTTCTGCTTCTAGCTCTATTCAGAGACTGTTCTGTAGCCTTTGTTTCATTGTGGAATCTGTTCAAACTATGGCCTCCATTAGCACTTTAATGTCTTTTGGGACTAATGCTAGAAGATCTCCCTCTCGCACTATCAGGGGCTCTTCCTCCAGTATGAGGTAATTTCCTGATGCAAGAGTCACTTTCAGACTCATTATTAGAACTTGCACTGTGCTTTCTTACTCTCTACTCTTTCACCCCATTCTGCCAGTCCATGGACCTTGCTTCTTGGCCATCATCTTGAACATTCAGCCAATAATTAAACTTGCCTGTAGATTTTCCTGCACGTCCCGCAATTGTTGCATTCCTCAGTTTATTAGACCCCTCTGGAATATATATGTTACCCGAGTACCTACTCGGGGCAATTGTCCTTTGGATGTGATGGCTCTTTCCTGATCATCATGATCGCTCTTATTATTATCTAACCCTTGATTTATTTTATTTTGTACCTCAGGACAATCATCACAAAACAAATGAGTATTTGAGGCACAAGTTGCCTCTTTTCACTCTCAGCTGCTCAGATTCTGAGATTTTGTAATCAACGCTGATTAATCATGAGGAATGAACCTTAACAATTTGATTTCCATACTTGATAACTACTGTCTTGCCATCATGACTTATTACTTTATCAGGGCCCTTCCATTCCCTAGGATCTCTTTTATAATACACCAAAATCTCCTGAAATAAATTCTGTCTCAGATGGCCTTATATGATGCCTCAGAACTCTCCGGATTTTCTCCGAGACCTCAGCCTTGTTGAAAGCCTGTCTCCCTGCATGTAAAGAATTCAAATGTGCAAACAAAAAAAATTGGAACTAGTTGTAGTACCTCCCAGAGCAGGAGGACTGTCGTACAGTACAGAAGGCAATTTGTGATTCTGCCCATAGACTAGTTGATGGGGACTATATCCCCCAACCATCTGAAGCAAATTGTTTACATGAACCACCTATGCCAGGGCAGTTGTCAACTTGCAGTTTGGTTGGTCAGCTATGATTTTATGCAGCATTTCATCAATCACTGCGTGATTCCTTTCACAGAGTCCATTGTTAAAAGAACTTTCAGCTGCAATATTCATAACCATAATGTTTATGTTTTCACGCATATCCCGTCATTGGCAAATTCCCCTCCATTATCAGTCAGAAACTTAGCTGGTGCCCCAAGTCCAGTCCCTATCCGTTTCTCCATGATTTTATCTATAATCACCATTTTGTCCTTGCTATGTATAAAATGTAGAATGAAAATATTCTTGTTTTTGTCCCATACCTTTAAATCCATAGCTACCTCATTAAAGTCACGTGCCAATGGAAGGCTTACAATAGGATGTGATGGCATCCTCCAATACCTTTTACAGATTTCACACTTTTCAAAAATCTCTGTCCTTGTATACTCAATCACACCTGTGTCATTTAGCAGGGTTTTTAATCTTCGACAGGAAGGGTGCCAAATTGTCTGTGTAGGTTTAAGACAATTTGTTTTTTCCCTCTGATTCTTATCACCTGATGCCATTAATATTTCTCTAACACTCTGACTAGGTTTTGTTAAGGGAATACAATAGTGCCCTAACTGAGTAAACTGCAAATTCACTGACTTTCCAAAATCAATTGCCTTATCATGCACCATATCAAGTTTCATTTGTGCCTTTTTCCATTGAAGGTTTACTCAACAGTAACGGTATCTTACTAGATATTACGTCAGTACTGATAAAGTGGCTTACTTCAGCTATATTACTCCATTCACTGACTTCAATGTGTTGTCATCACCAAACCTAAAGTTGGTAGTACTTTTATACTCCTTAACCTTGTATAGATCCTCCCTACTTAGAGAATCCAGATAACATTGTAACCAATCAGTTCGACATACTGTCAATGTGCAAGCATTATCTAATACAGCACAGTTGAACAAATCCGCAGCTAACGCATTCATCACTGGACTAAAACTCTTTGTGACTGCTACAATTCGTCTTCCTCTTCTGCCTCAGAATTCGCTGTAGGCAGTTCATTGCATAATGATACTTTGAGTCACAGCTGAAGCACCCAGGATATTCCTGGGATTCATTCGCTTATGATTGCTGTTCCAATTCTGTCTTCTGCTGTAATGGTCAAAACTGCTAAAGGTGCTTTCAACCTCATTCCTCCTGTCTTTCACTCTTCCGTTGTACTTATGCTCATGTCCAGTATCTGGACCATTTCAAAATCCAGTAAACATTGAGTCTTCTCTTCTTTATGTTACTGCAAAATGCCCTGTTTGTTCTACTGGAGCTGCAGGCAATGACTGTTTCCCCAGGAATTTCTTTAAGGCAGCAGACATCTGATCTAATAGGGAGTCTTTTTCCAAGAACTGAACCCCAGTTAGAACCAAGAGCCAGTTTGTATGTGACACCCTAGCACAATCTAGCAATTTAAATGCTAGCACTGAACCAGGGTTCTCCAAATTGAATTTCTCAATCTTCTATACTGTCTGTAAAAGTCCATGATATATTCCTCCATTGAATAACCTATCAAAGTCTGACCATGCCTCATACATATTCAATAGGTCATCTTTCTTGTAAATTTCATTCAAGAATTCTAACAGAAGATCTAACCCTTCATCAGTATCCAACTGACGAGCATTCGGTTCACAAAACACTTTACTTCTGATTTTACTTTTGGCAGGAAGTGACAATGCCAAGGCCATACCTTGTTTCCTCTTTGGTAGGGACATGATCCGTGTCTACATATCTACTTCATTCTTGCACTGGTCACATGGTTCAGACTTGGAGAAAATTGGAGGGTGATCATACCCTGACAATTTAATAAAAGCAAAATACGGCAGATGCTGTAAATCTGAAATAAAAACAAAGTGCTGGAAATACTCAGCAGGTCTGGCAGCATCCATGGAGAGAGAAACAGAGCTAATGTTTCAGGTCTGTACCCTTTCATCAGAACTGGCAAAGGTTAGAAATGTAATGGGCTTTTGAGCAAGTGAAAAGGGGTGGGGGGGCGGCGTTGGTGGTTGGTGGTGGTGAGTGGGGAAGAACAAAAGGGAAGATGTGTGATAGGGCGGAGGGCAGGAGAGATTAAATGACAAAGATGTCATGGAACAAAGGCAAAGGGAGTGCCATTGGTTGTATTAAAAGATGAGTCATTAATCCAGAAAGCGTGTTAATGGCAACATAATGAACAGAACAATGACAATTTACACTTGCTTTCCGCCATATTTTCCACAATAGCCAGTGAGGTTCTGGTTTTCTATGTAAAACAAAATCTTCGTTTCCAACCTTCAGCTTTAGGCAACCATCCTCTGCTACTGTGTTAAATTCCAGAAAGCTTGTTGTGGAAGGATGATGCTGGAGCCTATCTTTACTCAGTTTCACATTTATTGTGCAGTGTAAAATTGATTACAAACAAGTAGCTCCTCACTCAAAACCTCCCAGTCTCAGTAAGTGTCTCCTTATAAGTGCTCAAGTAAGACCCCAATCTACACCCTGCACTTGCATATAATTAAACAATTGATGCACAATAAACAAGCATTTCCGGTCTCTCCAAACAACTGAAGTCCCTTATCCCTGGTATCTTTCCAGTAAATCCCTCCCAATGTGAAATAACTATTTTCCTATCATTTTCCATCTCGTGAATTACCAAGTTGTCTTTTAAGAAATTACAAAGTATATTTAATGGCAGTAGACCATAAAAGTATACACAGAATTACATACTATATACAACACAATACAAGCCATTGGTCCAACTGGTCTGTTATGGTATTTATGCTGCACACAAGTCTCCTCCCACACTACTTCACCTAACCCTATTAGCAAAATCTTCTATTCCTTTCTCCCTCATGTACTTAAATGCATCTGCTCTATTCATTCATCTGCTCCCTTTGGTAGCAAGTTGCACATTCTAACCACTCCCAGGGTAAAGACTTTACTCCTGATTGGATCCTTATTGGATTTATTCGTGACTATATTATATTTATGGCCTCTACATTTGGATTCCCCCACAAGTGAAAATATCTTCTTTACATTTACTCTATCAAACTCCTTCATAATTTTCACTTTTCTAGCAAAAAGAGTGCCAGCCTGTTCAGTCAGTCTTTACTGATAGTTATAACCTCTCAGTTCTGATAGCATTCTTGTAAATCCCTTTTGCACCTTATCCAATGCTGCCTCCTATGTCCTTTTTGTAATAGAGACAAGTGTACAGTACTCGAAGTGTGGTCTAACCAAGTTTCTATCTAAGTTGAACATTACTTCTCTGCTTTTTGATTCTATTCCTCTAGAAATGAACCCTAATGCTTTGTTTGCAAAATTTTGAAAATCATTATTATTTTTTGAACAGATAAGGTTTCCCCAGAAGGGGAATGTGCCAACGTGAGCATCAAAGCAGAGATAACATTGGAACGACTGAAAAGGCAGCACCTACAGGAAGTACAAGACCTTAAGATACAATTGGAGACGAAGGCAAGAGTCGTCTTTGTCCTTTCGCATCTTTTTATTTCTCCCCCTCTCCAGTAGGATTCTTGTGCACTATCTTTAGCCTTGTGATGTTGCCTAAGTAGTTTCCAGTACAGAGCCAGTTCATGAACCAAGTGAGAATGAGTTTACTATGTATTGTTATTTACAAGTGCCTGGTTTCATCAAAAACTTGCATTTATATTGCGTCTTTAATGTAGAAACATCCCAAGGTGCTTCATAGAAGCTTTATCAGACGAAGTTTGACACCGAGCCACATGAGATTTTAGGACAGGTGGTCAACGGAAAACATTTTAAGGAGCATTTTAAAGGAGGAGAGAGAGGCTTAGAGATTTAGGGAGGGAGTTTCAGAGCTTGGGGACTAAGCAGCTGAAGGCACGGCTGGCAATGGTGGGGTGAAGGAAATCCAGGAAGCACAAGCGGCTAGAATTGAAGGAATGCAGTTTTTCCAGAGGGTTGTAGGGCTGGCAGAGGTTGCAGAGATTGGGAGGGGCGAGGCCATGGAGGAGTTTGAACGCAAGGATGAGAATTTAAAATAAAAACAAGAAATGCTGGAAATACTCAGCAGGTCTGGCAGCATCTGTGGAGAGAGAAGCAGAGTTAATGTTTCAGATCAGTGACCCTTCTTCAGAACTGGTAAATATTAGAAACATGAAAGGTTTTAAGCAAGTAAAGCGGGGGTGGAGCAAGAGATAACAAAGGAGAAGGTGTAAATAGGACAAGGTCACAGAATAGCTGACCAGAAGGTCATGGAGCAAAGGCAAACAATATGTTATTGGTGTGTTGAAAGACAAAGCATTAGTACAGATAGGATGTTAATGGACGGAAAACTGAACAGCCGCAAGTACAAACATGGAAAAAAAAACAGTGGATAAGCAAACTGAACAAACTAAGATGAAATAAAATAAAATAAACAAAAAATTATATATAAAAAAGAAAAAATAACTAAAAATAAAAATAAAATGGGGGGCCCGTCATGCTCTGAAATTATTGAACTCAATGTTCAGTCTGGCAGACTGAAGTGCGCCTAAATCAACATCACAAAAACAACACATCTGATCATTATCACATTGCTGTTTGTGGGAGCTTGCTGTGTGGAAATTGGCTGTTGTGTTTCCTACATTACAAGAGTGACTATATTTCAAAAGTACTTTTAAAAAATTTATGGCATAGAAGGACATCATTCGACCCATTGCGTCCATATCCGCTCTCTGCAGAGCAATCCAGTCAGTCCCACTCCCCCACTCGATCCTCATAGCCCACAAGTTTATTTCCTTCAAGTGCCTGTCCAATATCTTTTTGAAATCATTGATTTCACCACCCTTATAGGCAGCGAGTTCCCGGTTATTACTGCAGGCTGCGTTAAAAAAAAAAAGTTCTTTCTCACATTCCCCCTGCATCTCTTGCCCAAAACCTTAAATCTGTGTCCCCTAGTCCTTGTACCAACAGTTAATGGGAACAGTTATTCCTTGCCTAACTTATCTAAGCCTGTCTTAATATTGTATATCACTATTAAATCTTCCCTCAATCTCCTTTTCTCCAGAGAGAACAACCCCAGATTTTCCAACCTAAGCTTGTAACTAAAATCCCCCAGCCCTGGAACCATTCTAGTAGATCTCCTCTGCACCCTATCAAGGACCCTCACATCTTTCCTGAAGTGTGGTGATTAGAACTAGATACAATACTCTAGTTGGGGCCTAACCAGAGCTTTATAAAGGTTGAGCATAACTTCTCTGCTTTTGTACTTAACACTTCTATTTATGAAGCCCAAGATCCAATATGCTTTGGTAACCACATTCTCAATATGACCTGCTATCTTCAAAGATTGATGCATTTGGCACCCCCAGGTCCCTCTGTTCCTGCACACTCTTTAGAACTGTGCCATTAAGTGTATACCGCCTCCTTATCCCTTCTGCCAAAATGCATCACCTCACACTTGTCTGTATTAATTTCCATCTGCCACTTGTCTGCCCATTCTGCCAGCCTATCTATGTTCTGTTGCAGGTGGTTCGTATCATTCTCACTGTTTGCCACACCTCCAAGTTTGATTCTACTCTGTATTCCAAGATACAGGTTTTTGTTTTTTATATATATATATATATAATCAACACCACTGTCTGAAAAACAACCATTTACTACCACCGGCTATTTTCTATCCGTGAGCCAATTTTTTTTTTATCCAATTGGACACTGACCCTCCGATTCCATGAGCCTCAATTTTGTTAACCAGTCTTTTATATTGTACTTTATCAAACACTTTATTAAAATCCAAATAGACAGCATCCACTGCGTTATCTTCATCAACCTTCTCTGCTACTCGATCAAAAACATTCAGTTATATTAATCAAGCCTTTTACAAATCCATGCTGGCTATCCCTAGTTAACCTGAACCTCTCCAAATGCCTGTTGATTATTTTTTTCCTCTGATTATTATTTCTAAAACCTTATCTACCACTGATAAACTAACTGGCCTGTAGTTGCTAGGACTGCCCTTACATCCTTTCTTGAATAAGGGTGCCACATTTGCCACTGTCCAATCCTCTGGCACCTCTCCTGTATCAAGGGAAGATTGGAAGATTATGGCAAGACCTTCCTCTATCTCTTTCCCCACTTCCTTTAGCAACGTGGGATGCAATCCATCCGGATTAGGTGACTTATCGACCCTAAACATAGCCAGCCTTTCCAGTACCACCTCCCTCTCAATTTATACCCTATCTTCGACTCTGTCCACTTCTACCGATATTTTGTCAGATTCCTCTTCCTTAGTGAACACCGATACAAAGTACTCCTTAAGTATTCTAGCCTTGCCCTTGCCTCTAAGCATATATTACCCTCTTTGTCCTTAATTGGCCCCACTCCACGTCTTATTACCTGCTTACTATTTACATACCTGTAGAAGATTTTTGGGTTTCCTTTTATGTTGACTTCCATTCCGTTCTCATATTTTCTCTCTGCCACTTTTATCTTCCTCTTCACTTCTCCTCTCGACTGTATTTAGCCTGGTTCTCACTTGAAGAATTCACCTGATATGCATCGTACACCTTTTTTTATTTCATCATAATCTCTATCTCCCTCGTCAGCCAACCAGCCCTGTTTTTGGTTCCCCTACCTTCCGCCCTTGTTGGAATGTACCTAGCCTGTAGCTGAAGCATCTCCTTCTTAAAGATAACCCATTGTTCCGTGACAGTTTTGCCTGTTAGTCTTTGGTTTCATTTTGTTCTGGCTAGATCCCCTCTCATCGCATTAAAATTAGCCCTCTTCCAATGTAGCAGTTCTAACTTGTATTGTTCCTTGCTTTTCTGCATTACGAGTATAAACCTTATGATACGATGATCACTCTTACCCCAGTGCTCCCCCACAGACACTCGGTCCACTTGGCCAACCTCATTTCCCTGCACCAGATCCAACAATGCCTCCTTTCTACTTGGGCCGAGAACATACTGATCAAGGAGGTTCTCTAGAAATCAATCCAGAAATTCCTCCCCCTCTTCACCCTAAAATTATCCCAATTGATTTTTGGGTAACTAAAATCCCCCAATATCACCACTCTATAGTTCTTGTGATTTTCCTGCAGATTTGCTCCTCTACTCCTCTCACACTATTTGGAGATGTATAGAATACCCCTAGTAGTGTGATCATACCTTTTGTGCTTCTCAACTCTAACCAAATAGATTCTGGCCCTTCAAGGACATCCCCTCTTTCCAACATTAAAATATCTTCCCGAAACAGTACTTCCACCCCACCTCCCTTTTTTCCTTCTCTATCTTTTCTGAACACTTTATATCCTTGTATATTAAGCGCCCAGTCCTCACCATTTTTAAGCCACGTTTCCGTTATTGCCACTACATCATATTCCCATACTGCTATTTGTGCTTGTAGCTCACCAACCTTATTCACTACACTTTGAGCGTTTACACACATGCATTTTAATCCTGTCTTTGCATTCCTCGTAGCTCTTCTTAGTCTGCCCCTATCTAATATGGAACTACTTCCTTCTCTAGTACTGTCCTACACTCTCACATTAACACCTTATTCCTCTTATCTACTTCTATATGCTGGTGCCCATCCCTCTGTCAATTTAACATTAATCCTCCCCAATCACACAAGTGAACCTCCCCGCGAGGACATTGGTCCCATTCCTATTGAGGTGCAACCTGTCCCTTTTGAATAGTGCCTTCTGCCCCAGAACTGTTCCCAATGCCCCAAGAATCTGAAGCCCTCCCTCCTGCATCATGCCTCAAGCTATGCATTAATCCTCCCTATCTTGTATTTCTACTCTCACTTGTGCATGGCACGGGAGTAATCCTGAGATTACTACCTTCAAGGTCCTGCTCTTTAACTTCCTCCCTAGCTCCTGAAAATTTGACCATAGGACCTCAATACCTGCTCTTGCTGTGTCGTTGGTACCAACATGTACCACAACTCTCTTCCCCCTGCAGGATAACCTGCAACCATTCCGTAATGTCCTTTTACCCTTGCACCAGGGAGGCAACACACCATCTGGGAGTCACGATAACGGTTACAGAAATGCCTGAATGTCCCCCTGACTACGGAATCTCCAATAACAATCCTTCAATCATAAGGTGAGAAGTGGGGATGTTCACTGATGATTGCACAATGTTCACCATTTGTGATTCCTCAGATGCAGAAGCAGTCCGTGTAGAAATGCAGCAAGACCTGGACAATATGCAAGCTTGGGCTGATGAGTGGCAACATAAGTAACATCTGTGCCACACAAGTACCAGGCAATGACCATCTCCAACAAGAGAGAATCTAACCATCTCCCCTTGACATTCCATGGCATTACGATCACTGAATCCCCCACTATCAACATCCTGGGGGTTACCATTGACCAGAAACTGAACTGGAGTAGCCATATAAATACCATGGCTACAAGAGCAGGTCAGAGGCTAGGAATCCTGTGACGAGTAACTCACCTGATTCCCCAAAGCCTGTCCACCATCTACAAGGCACAAGTCAGGAGTGTGATGGAATACTCTCCACTTGCTTGGATGGGTGCAGCTCCAGCAACACTTAGGAAACTCGACACCATCCAGGACAAAGCAGCCCACTTGATTGGCACCCTATCTACAAACATTCACTCCCTCCACCACCAACGCACAGTGGCAGCAGTGTGTACCATCTACAAGATCACCTGCAGCAATGCACCAAGGCACCTTAGTTAGCACCTTCCAAACCCACGACCTCTACCACCTAGAAGGACAAGGGCAGCAAATGCATGGGAACACCACCACCTGCAAGTTCCCCTCCAAGCCACACACCATCCTGACTTGGAACTATAGTGCCATTCCTTCACTGTCGCTGGGTCGAAATCCTGGAACTCGCTTTCAAGCAGCACTGTGGTGTACCTGCACCAGATGGACTGCAGCGGTTCAAGAAGGCAGCTCACCACCACCTTCGCAAGGGCAATTAAAGATGGGCAATAAATGCTGGCCTAGCCTGCAACACCCACATCCCATTAATAAATTTTTTAAAACTGCATTTCTACCCTTTGCTGCTGCCTCCTGTACAGTCCCTTGCCCATTGGTGCCATGGTCTGGATTGCATTCCTTTAGGCTATCGTCAGCCACTCCTAGCAGTCTCCAATGCTGAGTTTCTGTTTGAGAGTGGCGCACACCCCGAAGACTCCAGCACTTCCAGTCTCTTCCTAGTCTCCTAGATGGCCACCCATCTAATATCCTGAACTCTTTGTGCCTGTGGGGTGACCACTTCCTAGAAAGTACAATCCAGGAAACCCTCCTGCTCCCTGATGCTCCGCAATGACTCCAACTGCCCCTCAACGTCGTAAATCCTGAGCTCAAGCTGAAGCAGCTGGAGACACTTCCTACACGCGTGCTCGCCCAAGACATGTGAAGTGTCCTGGAGTTCACACACAGCGCAGGAATTGCAAGCAACAGGTCACAGCTGCCAATCCATGATCTTATATAAAAAAAAATCTCTATTCCCTCTTTCAGAATCTAATTGGCACCTTGTTTAAACTATTAACTTTAGTTAATGCCTTTTAGACCTACTCTGTGCTACTTCACTTATTAATTCACTCACTGTTACACTGATCCTGATTGAAGTTGTTAATTTCCCGGCTCCTGATTTGAAAAATTGCCCTAGTTTAGAGAGAGAAAAAGAGAAATACTCATCAACCAATCACTTACCCTCTTTCCTGTGATGTCACTTCTTAATTTTTTTTTCTTGTTTTCCTCGCACAGTGCTGACTCTCACCCCCCCACCCCCCGCCATCACTGCTTTATCCCCACTGTGCTCTCAGACCTTCCGCACTGTTCTTGCAGCTCTCGCGCTCTCTCTCTACCACCGCTTTATTCTCACTGTGTTCTTGGACCTTCCACGCTTATCTGCAGTTCTTGCCCCCTCTTGCTCTTTCCACCACTGCTTTATTCCCAGCCAATTTGCACGCAGTAATATCCCAAGAACAGCAATGTGATGACTAGACAATCTGATTTTTTAGTGATTTTTGGTTGAGAAAAACATATTGGCCAGTATACCAGGGAGAATTCTCCTGTTCTTTGAAAAGTGCCAGGGGACCTTTTTATATCCACCTGCGAGAGCAGAAAAGTCCTTAGATTTAGCACACGACCCACTCCCGCGACTAAAGCCAACAGTATCCAGGGTTAATGGGAAAGCTTCCAGAAAAAACTTTTCATACTCTGAGTTAACGGAAAAGCTGCAATTTCTAGGTGTTAGTTACTTTAATCTAATTCTGTTGGTGTTTAACAAACTGAGCTCGTTCTTCATGTTTTGAAGTGCAACCCTCTTACTGTTGAAGTACAGGTTGGGATGACCTTACTGTTATTTTGCAGGTAAACTATTATGAGAGAGAAATTGAACTGATGAAGAGGAACTTTGAGAAAGAGAGGAAGTACGTAGAACAAAGTTTTAAGATTGAGATCAGCGAACTGGAGGAGCAGCGTATGGCCAGGGAGCAGGAGATGGAGAGACTTCAAGGCGTAGTGAACGAGCTTCGTGTTCAACAGCAAGGAGTAGAAGCCAGGCAGGAGGAGGCAATGACTGGTCTGTTAAGGAAACATGAAACGGCCAAGGCGAACCTGCAAGAAGAGCTGAGGAAAGAGCAGGCAGAGAATTTGAAATACAAAATGGAGGAGTTTAAGAAGGATGGAGAGCTGACTAAAATGTTTGAGGCATGGGCCAAAACAAAATTGGCGTTACAAATGGAGGAAATGGAAAAGAGGTTTGATTGGGAGAAAACAGACCGGCAGCAGGCCTTTGCCAAGGAGAAGTCTGAATTGGAACAGCGGTTTTCTAAGGAGAAGCTTCAACTGGAGAAGGAGCTAAAGCTCCAACATCAGAAGGAGCTGCAGAAAGTGAGGTAGGTCATGCAGTAGAGTGTCGCTTGCAATAGTCACAGGGGCATCAGGGGTTGAAATGGGAACTGGGGGGTTTAAGGTCCATCTCTGGGTAGATGTCAACTGCAGCTTAGTTGGTAAAATTCTCACCCTCTGAGTCAGTATCTCCCAAACCTGCAACATCCATCACCTAGAAGAACAAGAGCAATAGGTGCATGGGAACACCATCACCCTTCCCAAGTCACACAACATCCCAACTTGGACATTTATCGCCGTTCCTTCACCGTTGCTTGGTCAAAATCCTGGTACTCACAACTTAACAGAATTGGGGGAGCAGTTAAGAACATAAGAAATAGGAGCAGGAGCATGCTGCTCTTCCCTTCGAGCCTACTTTGTCATTCAATTAGATCACGGCTGACCTTCTACCTCAGCTATACCTTCCTGCACTATCCCCATATCCCTTGATTCATTTGTATCCAAAAATCTAACAATTGCTGTCTTGAATATACTCAACGACTGAGCATCCACTGCTCTCTAGGGTAGAGGATTCCAAAGAGTCGCAATGCTTTGAGTGAAGAAATTTCTCCTTATCTCTCCTAAATGGCCGACCCCTTATTCTAAAGCTGTGATCCTGAGTTCTAAACTCCCCAGCCAGGAGAAACATCCTACACCTACACCGTACAGACTACAGTGGTTCATGAAGGCCCTCCACCACCTTCTCAAGGAATGGGCAATAAATGCTGGCTTTACTAGCGATATCCATACCCCGACAACAAACAAAACAAATGATCTGCATGTTTACTAATGATACGCCACCCAGAAGTTATTTTTTCATAGTTCTCCCCTGCACTATCTTTCGGGTGAGACATTAAACTGATGCCCTGATTGCCTTCTCAGGTGACGTAAAAGATCTTAACGCTACTATTTTGAAAAAAGTAGGGGCATTCTCCCTGGTGTCTTGGCCATTATTTGTCTTTCAGCCAACACTAAAACAGATTATTTGGTCATTATCTCATTGCTGATTGTGGGAGCTTGCTGTGTGCAAATTAGCTGCTGCGTTTTGTATATTGCAACAGTGACTATACTTCAAAAGTACTTAATTGGCTGTAATGCGCTTTGGGATGTCCTGAGGATGTGAAAGGCGCTGTGTAAATGCAAATCTTTCTTAGTGCCGAGGTCATGGAGGGGTATGGGGAGCGTGGGGTGGTTGGTATGGTCAAATTGAACCTGTATCTTACTGGTCCTTGGCAATATGAGTTGAAGGGCCATAGGATGAGTTACTGCTCTACTTGTAAGTGCTTTATTCCCAATACCCTTCAGGAGATTATGGAAGTATTTATTTTTAGAATTGTTTCAAGTAGTTTAATGAAAAGTATTTAAATATCTTTAGGAAGGCAACACAAGATGAATTTAACCTGAGGTTATCACTTTTGGAAGTCGACCATGATGCTGTAATACAAAAGTATCAGTCAGAGAATACAGAGCTGATCCAGAGACATGAGCTGAAAATTGAGGAGCTGATAAAACAGCAGAATTGGGAGAGAAGTCGGTGGAAATCCCAAGTTCAGGTGATTTGCAACGAGGCCAAGAAAGAGAAACTAAACCTGCAGGAAAAAATGCATGAGGAACAAGCGGAGATCTGCAGCACATTTGCAATAGAGAGGAAAGAAATGGAAACCAAGTACAAAGAGCAGATACACGGTCTTGGCTGCGAGATCAAGAGCTTAAAGGCTCAGGTAAAAGAGCTAAGACGTGTGAGCGATGCAGGGGATCTAACTCATCAGGATGAAAAACTTATCAAGGACCACCCAAGCCTCTGCCGAGGGACCTGTACCCATCCCTCAACCAATGAAGAGCTTTCTGCACTGATGAAAAAAAAAGAGGAGATATTGGCCTTACAGCAGCAGAGAGATGAGATGGAAATAAAACTGAGGCAAGTAACGGAGGAGTCTGAGAGAAAGGAGCAGGTGCTTGAAAATGAGGCAAGGAAGCTGCAGAGGTTGGTAACTAAGCTGGAGGCAGGGACTGAAGCTGAGAAGAAGTACAGGTTTGTCATAATAATTATCTTCGAATCGCTAATCACCACGTTACTACTGCTACTAATCACAAGAATTGCATCCTAATTCCTGAATTGACAGCTAACCTCCCCTTAATCAATATCAAGCATGCAAAACTTGTTTCCTTTTTGTCAACGATTAAACTGAATCCTTCATCTTTGGCAATGCAACTGATCAAGAGTGAAATTTCTGCAATATCGTGAGGTTTGCTTTCTCTGCGTGTTTGTGCTTTGCCACATCTAATTTTCAGATTTCCATATAGTCACTTTCTACCTTTTCCAAGTGTACCCTGGACCTAGTTATTTATGTCCACTGCTCTTGCTGTGGACTAGCAGGGGAGAAGGTTAATTGTACTGTGATCGGAAACTCTTCCTGTAAAAAGCAAGCCACTCAGATTCCAAGATGAAAATGCAGCTCAAAGACAATGTGTTATGGAATTTGAAGAAACCATTGCTTGGACGTTGAGAGTTTTGGATGCGCTCCTTGTCAGCTGCTCCAGTCCACGAGAAGCATCTACTAACCTCGAATTCGAATTTGTTGAAGCCTCAGTTTTTTTTGGGCCCACCGCAATGTCCAATCAGCCTTACTAGTGGGTCTTAGTGGGTTGATATTAGTAAAGGTGTGGATTAATGCATTCATATGAAAGTCCTCTGTTATTTTAAAGGCATCAGCCTAGTAAAATAAGTGGGTAAACATGAAATTATATAATCATATGGCACAGAAGGAGGCTATTCAAACCATCGTGCCCATCCTGGCTCTTTGAAAGAGCTATCCAATTGGTCCCAGTCCCTGCTTTTTCCTCATAGCCCTGCAAATATATCCTTTTCACGTCTTTATCCAATTCCCTTTTGAAAGTTACTGTGGAATCTGCTTCCACCACCCTTTCAGACAGTGGATTCCAGATCATCATGACTTGCTGTGTGGAAAAAAACCCTCATCTTCCCTCTAACACACATGACAATTTCAGGGAAATGGTGCTGGAATTATCAAGTTTTAACTTGATTCATAGAACTACTGTGTTAATCTTGGTGATGGTGGTAAACATACTAAAAACATGGAAAATATTTCTGCATGTTTGATACGATCGCTGTCTTGCACTTATTTGGAATTCTGTGTCTATGTCGCAATGATCAGTGTTGGGGCAATTGGAAATGACTGCAATGTAAAGGCCAACGTTTACTCCTTTAAAAATCCTGTACTGGAAGCACTTCCTGAAATTCTCTAGAGAATAGTTGTAGTTATTTGACAAGCATAATATATTCCTCAGATATGAGTCTGAAATGCTTTCTGAAGAAAACGCTTCCTTGAAAAGAAAAATGGCAAAGTTTCATCAGGAGTTCCAGGATCTGGAAGGAAAAGTTAATGAACAAAGGTAAGTCAGGCGGTGCTTTATAAGTCTTATGAAATGCTTAGTTTTTTGATTGCTTTTTGTGACTGGACTCCATTTAAAAATATATATTTGTGATGTACAGAAAACAAGTGGAACAGTTGAAAGATGAAAGAGAGTGCAGACAGAGGGAATTCGAGGAACTTCAAAAACAGGTAAGGATTCGAACTTGGGAGGATTGGCTAGAAATGCTGTTGTGGGCTAGATCAAAGTCTGGCTTCACCAAGGTGATCTGGTGGTGAAGGATGCCTTTAATTGAATGAATATGGCTTGTTTAACCTAGTGTGTTGCTGTGATTAAATGAGACAATTTGACTGGCATTGAATTACAGTTCTGCTATTTTGCCTATTAGGGTGCAGTTTTAAATCCAACCCAACCCATCTCTTCTTGTCATCTGTAAGGAAGTGAAATGAGGTGAGCCAGTCTCATCTGTTCCTGTTGGGTAAATCTCATTGTTGTGTTCAAATCCCTCCATGCCTACTTCATTTGCCCCACTGACTGTGGTAGACGGTTGTGAGGGAGTAGGCCTGGGAGTTCTCAACATTGACTCTGGACCCCATGAAGTCTCATGGCATCAAGTCAAACATGGGCAGGGAAACCTCCTGCTGATAACCACCTACTGCCTCCCTCAACTGATGAACCAGTGCTCCTCCACATTGAACACCATTTGGAAGAGACACTGAGGGTAGTGCAAGGGCACAGAATTTACTCTGGATAGGGGACTTCGCTGCCCATCACCAAGAGTGGTTCTGTAGCACCACTACTGATGAGCTGGCTGAATCCTGATGGACATATCTGCCAAACTGGGCTTGCAGCAGGTGGTGAGAGAACCGAGAGGGAAAAACCTACTTGACTTCATCCTCACCAGTCTACCTGTTGCAGATACATCTGTCCATGACCGTATTGGTAGGAGTGACCACTGCACAGTTCTTGTGGAAATGAAGTCCCATCTTCATACCGAGGACACCCTCTATCGTGGCACTACCATTGTGCTAAATTGGTTAAATTCACAACAGATGTAACAGCTCAAAATTGGGCATTCATAATGGGAATGGTAGCGTAATGACAATGTTATTGGATTAGTGGTCCAGCGGACCAGACTAATGCTCCAGAAACAGGAGTTCAAATCTCCCACGGCAGCTGTTGGAATGTACGAACATAAGAACATTTGAATTAGGAGCAGGCCACTCGGCCCCTCGAGCCTGCTACACCATTCAATAAGATCATGGTTGATCTGATTGTAACCTCAACTCCACATTCCCGCCTACCCTCGATAACCATTCACCCCCTTGCTTATCAAGAACCTATCTACCTCTACCTTAAAAATATACAAAGACTCTGCTTCCACTGCCTTTTGAGGAAGAGAGTTCCAAAGGCTCACGACCCTCTGAGAGAAAAATTTCTCCTCATCTGTCTTAAATGGACGACCCCTTATTTTGAAACAGTGATCCCGAGTTCTAGATTCTCCCACAAGAGGAAACATCCTTTCCACATCCACCCTGTCAAGACCCCTCAGAATCTTATATGTTTCAATCAAGTTGTCTCTTACTCTTCTAAACTGCAGTGGGTACAAGCTTAGTCTGTCCAACCTTTCCTCAAAAGACAACCCATCCATCCCAGGCATTAGTCTGGTAAACCTTCTCTGAATTGCTTCCAATGCATTTACATCCTTCCTTAAATAAGGAGACCAATACTGTACACAGTACTCCAGATGTGGTCTCACCAATGCCTTGTATAACTGAAGCATAACCTCCCTACTTTTATATTCAATTCCCCTTGCAATAATTGATAACATTCTATTAGCTTTCCTAATTATTTGCTGTATCGGCATACTAACCTTTTGCGATTCATGCACTAGGACACCCAGATCCCTCTGCATTTCAGAGCTCTGCAATCTCTCACCGTTTAGATAATATGCTTATTTTGTATTCTTCCTGCCAAAATGGACAATTTCACATTTTCCCACATTATACTCCATTTGCCAGATCTTTTCCCACTCACTTAACCTATTTATATCCCTTTGTAGCCCCCTTATGTCCTCTTCACAAGTTACTTTCCTACCTATCTTTGTGTCATCAACAAATTTAGCAACCATACCTTTGGTCCCTTCATCTAAGTCAATTATATAAATTGTAAAAAGTTGAGGCCCCAGCACAGATCCCTGTGGCACACCACTCATTACATCTTGCCAGCCAGAAAATGACCCATTTATGCCTACTCTGTTTCCCGTTAGCTAGCCAATCTTCTATCCATGCCAAAATGTTACCCCCTACACCATGAGCTTTTATTTTGTGCAATAACCTTTGATGTGGCACCTTATCAAATGCCTTCGTAAATCTAAGTACAGCACATGTTATTTCTTCAAATAACTCCAATAAATTGGTTAAACATGATTTCCCTTTCACAAAACTATGTTGACTCTGTTCGATTACCTTGAATTTTTCTATGTGCCCTGCTATAACATCTTACATATGGCTTCTAACATTTTCCCTGTGACAGATGTTAAGCTAATTAGCCGGTATTTAAATTCAGTTAGTTAATAAATCTGTAATAAAAAGCTGGTATCAGTAATACTCATGAAACTACCGGATTGTTGTAAATACCCATCTGTTCACAGATTTCCTTTCCGAAAGGACATTAGTCATCCTTACCCGGTCTGGCCTGTATGTGACTCCAGACCCATAACTGCTCTCTGAAATGGCCTAGCAAGCCACTCAGTTGTATCAAACTGCTACAGAAAAGTAGAATAAGAATAAAACTGTACAACATGACGTTGAGCTAGGCACTGAAATGACACAGGCACACCTGCCCATCGACCCTGCAAAGTCCTCCTTACTAACAGCTGGGGACTTGTGCCAAATATGGAGAGTGGTCCCACAGACTATTCATGCAACAGCCTGACATAGTCATGCTCACCGAATCAGACCTTGCAGACAATTTCTCCAGATGCCTCCATCACCATCCCTGGGTGTGTCCTGTCCACTTGCAGGACAGATCTACGAGAGGTGGCGGCAAAGTGATGTACAGTCAGGAGGGAGTCGCCCTGGGAGTCCTCAGGATTGACTCTGGACTCCATGAAATCTCATGGCATCAGGTCAAATATGGGCAAGGAAACCTCCTGCTAAATTACTGTCCCCCCTCAGCTCATGAATCAGTACTTCTCCATGTTGAATACCACTTGGTAGACCACTAAAGGTAGCAAGGGCACAGAATGTACTCTGGGTGGGGGACTTGAATGTTGATCACCAAGAGTGGCTCGGTAGCACCACTACTGACTGAGTTGGCTTAGTCCTGAAAGACATTGCTGCCAAACTGGGCCTGTGGCAGGCTGAGAGAACCAACAAGAGGAAAAAATCTATTTGACATCACTCTCACCAATCTACCTGTCACAGATCCATCTGTCCAGGATAGTATTAATCAGAGTGACCACGCACAGTCCTTGTGGAGACAAAGTCTTATCTTCAAACAGAGGACGCCCTCTGAAGTGTTGTGTGGCATTATCACTGTGCTAAATGGGATAGATTCAGGACAGATGTAGCAGCTCAAAATTGGGCATCCGTGAGGCAGTGTGGGCCATCAGCAGCAGCAGCAGAATTGTATTCAACCACAATCTGTAGCTTCATGGCCCAGTATATCCCCCACGCTACCATTGCTATTAAGCCAGGGAATGTACCTTGGTCAATGAGGAGTGCAGGCGGGCATGCCAGGAGCAGCACCAGGCATACCTAAATATGAGGTGCCAACCTGGTAAAGCTATCACACAGGACTACGTACATGTTAAACAGCAGAAGCAGCGATGGACAGAGCTAAGCAATCCCACAACCAATTGATCAGGTCAAAGCTCGGCAGTTAGCTACATCCAGTCATGAAATGAATGGTGGGAGACAATTAAACTAACTGGAGGAGGAGGAGGCTCCAAAAAGATCCACATCCTCAGTGATGGTTGGAGTCATACTCAGCACGATGAAAGATGATTGCAGTTGTTGGAGACCAATCATCACATCCCCAGGACATCACTGCTGGAGTTCCTCAGGATAGTGTTCTATGCCCAACCATCTTCAGCTGCTTCATCAGTGAACTTCACTAAGGTCAGAAGTGGGGATGTTCGCTGATGATTGCACAGTATGCAGTACCACTCACAACTCCTTAGATACTGAAGCAGTCCATGCCTGCATGCAGCAAGACGTGGACAGCATTCAGGCTTGGGCTGATGTGTGGCACAAATGTTACTTGCCACTTAAGTGCCAGGCAATGACCATCGCCAACAAGAGAGAATTAAACCACCACCTCTTGATATTCAATGGCTCTACCATTGCTGAATTCCCCACCATCGATATCCTGGGAGTTAACATTGACCAGAAGCATAACTGGACAAGACTTGTAAATATTGTGGCTACAAGAGCAGGTCAAAGGAGAATTCTGTGGTGAGTAACTCATCTCCTGACTCTCCAAAGCCTACTCACCATCTCTGAGGTACATGCCAGGAGTGTGATTGAATACTCTCCACTCGTCTATATGAGTACAGCTTCAGCAATACTCATGCAGCTCAATATCATCCAGGACAAAGCAGCCTGCTTGATCAGCATCCCATCTACCACCCTAAACATTAGCTCCCTCCCTCCTTCCCAAGGGCAATAAATGTTGGCCTTGTCAGCAACCCCCATATCCATGAACGATTTTTTTTTAAAAAAAAGAACCTTTGGTGGCTGTGCCTTCAGTGGTCAAGTACCTAAGCTCTGGAATTCCCTCTCTAAACCTCGACCTCTCTCTAAAACACTCCTGAAAACCCTAGCTCCTTGTTTAGATAAATCTGCAAGCCAGAATGAAGCTGGATACAATTGGGCAAAAAGTCATGACAAAGAAGGAACATTATTGTGGTATGTTGTGATGAGGACACAAAGAATCTGCAAAGGGATATAGATAGGTTAAGTGAGTGGGCAAAAACTTGGCAGATGGGGTTTAATGTGGGGAAAGTGTGAGATCATCCACTTTGGTAGAAAGAATAAAAAGGCAGATTATTATTTTGATGGAGAAAGACTGCAAAATACTGCAGTACAGAGGGATCTGGGTGTTCTTGTACATGAAACACAAAAAGTTAGCATACAGGTGCAGCAGGTAATTAGGAAGGCAACTGGAATTTTGGACTTTATTGCTAGGGGGTTAGTGTTTAAAAATCGGGAAGTCTTGTTACAACTGTACAGGGTATTGGTGAGGCCACACCTGGAGTACTGTGTACAGTTTTGGTCCCCGTATTTAAGGAAGGATATACTAGCATTGGAGGCAGTTCAGAAAAGGTTCACTAGGCTGATTCCTGGGATGAAGGGGTTGTCTTATCAAGAATGGCTAAACAGAATAGGCCTTTATTCATTGGAGTTTAGAAGAATGAGAGGTGATCTTATTGAAACATATAAGATTCTAAGGGGGCTTGACAGGGTAGATATTGAGAAGATGTTTCCACTGGTGGGGGAATCTCGAACTAGGGAACATAGTTACAGAATAAGGGGTCACTCATTTAAAACTGAGATGCGAAGGAATATCTTCTCTCAGAGGATGGTGAATCTCTGGAATTCTCTGCCTCAGAGAGTTGTGGAGGCTAGGTCACTAACTGTATTTAAGGAGGAGGTGATAGATTTTTGAAATCTCAAGGAGTGGAGGGGTATGCGGGCCTGTCCCAGGCCCGAAAGAGGAGTTGAGGCCTGGGACAGATCAGCCATGGTCTTATTGAATGGCGGGGTGGGCTTGAGGGGCTGAATGGCCTGCTCCTGCTCTTATGTTCTTATAGTAGAATACTATAATAGCACTACCATGTTATACTGGCCATGGCGTATAGTGGGCAAATTGCACATGCACCATGTTGCCTGCTATAAACGGTGGGGACTGTACTAATATTTAGCAAACTTTACCATCAGTTTGATTTATTTTATCTGTATTTACATGTAGAATCCATTTGAAATGTACAGTTTTAAACCAGTAGATATTTTCTATTTCATTTTCCGGATGCTCATACGAAAGAGAATAAAATGTGTGAAAACCTACTTGTGTAGTGTGATAGCACCAAGATAAATATTGTCAGTTATTTTGCATCCATCTTGTCTAGAACAAACAGTACATGACTGAAGTTGCCCAACTCAATAGCAAGAATCTACAGCTGAGCAATCAGAACTCCCAATTCAGTGCCAAGGTAAACGCCAATCAAAACAGCATCCAGTTGCTCACTACAAGACTAGCCGAACTTTCCCAGCAGAAGGAAGAGGTGGTCGGGGTTACCAGACAACTACAGGAGACCTCCAGCAGATTGGAGAAGGAGCATTTCCAACAGCAATCTGTATGGGAAAGGGAGAAAGAGCTAATGGAAAAGGAACTTCAGGCAACTAAGGAAAAGGTATGGCACGTTCCTTCATCATTTCTAATAGTTGTTTTGAGATGACGAGAAAGAACTTGCATTTCTATAGAGTTTGCACAATCACAGGACATCACAGTGTTTTTTCCCAAAAATATACTTTATTCATAAAAATTAGCAAAAAATACATAACTAAACAGTTCAAAACAGTCCAAATTTCACATTTCGGAAAGTATAATAGAAATCAGATTCCTTCGATACGGAACATGAGTTGCCTCACAACTCTTGCCATTCTATTTTATATGCAATGTACATTTGCATTACACAGCAGAAACATATTTTGGTGTATACAGCCCGAGGGGTTTTACACAGGTTCCAGCCCCTCGGTTCACTATGTGGGAGGACCTTACACAGTGGCCTTTCCCCATTGAGCCTTTACACCAGCTGCCCCAAGCTTTAGTGCGTCCCTCAGCACGTAGTCCTGGACCTTGGAGTGTGCCAGTCTGCAACACTCAGTCATAGACAGTTTTTTGCACTGGCAGACCAAAGAGCGTCTTTCACTGAGTTGATGGTCCTCCAGGAACAGTTGATGTGTGTCTCAGTGTATGTCCCTGAGAACAGCCTAAAGAGCACAGACTCCTGTATTACAGAGCTATTCGGGATGAACCTTGACAAAAAACCACTGCATCTCTTCCCACACCTGCTTTGCAAAGACACATTCCAGAAGAAGGTGGACAACAGTCTTTTCCCCACAACAGCCACCACGAGGGCCGTGTGCAGAGGCGGTGAGATTCCGGGCATGCAGGAAGGATCTGATGGGGAGGGGCCTTCCGACCACCAGCCAAGCTACGTTTTGGTGCTTGTTTGAAAGTTCTGGTGATGAGGCATTCTGCCAAATGACTTCGGTAGTCTGCTCGGGGAACCATCCGACAGAATCCACCATCTCCTTATCCTGCAGGGCCTTGAGGAAATTCCGTACAGTCCACTGCCTGATGGATTTGTGGTCAAATTTGTTTTTCTGCACAAACTTTTCCACGAAGGATAGGTGGTACGGGATGGTCCTCAGCACGTGGTGACACTTGGTGTTTGCATACTGCGGTTTTAAGCACAGCTTGATGCAGCCGCACACAAAGGTGGCCATCAGGATGAGAGCAACGTTGGATATGTTTTCTCCCCCTTTATCCAGAGGTTTGAACATAGTGGCCCTGCGGACACGGTCCATTTTGGATCTCCAGATAAAGCAGAAGATAGCTCGGGTGACCGCCATGGCGCAGGAGTGGGGATTGTGCCAGACCTGCACCACATACAGTAACATCGTGAGGGCCTCGCACCTGATGGCCAGGTTTTTACCTGCAATGGAGGGAGAACGCTGCTCCCAAATGCTGAGTTTCAGTTTTACCATGGCTACTCGCTCCTTCCAGTTTTTGGTGCACACCCTGTCCCTCCTAACCATATCCCCAGCACCTTCAGGTAGTTTGACCTGACGGTGAAGGGAACAAAGGATCAGTCAGCCCAGTTCCCAAAGAACATAGCCTTGCTCTTGCTGCGATTTACTTTGGCTCCCGAGGCCAGTTCGAACTGTTCGCAGATGCTCATCTGCCTGCGAATGGACAGCCGATCAGAGCAGAAAACGGCAACGTCATCCATGTACAGGGAGGTTTTGACCTGAGTGCCTCCACTGCCTGGGATTGTCACCCCTCTTATGTCCACATCCTTCCTAATGGACTCAGCAGAAGGTTCGAAACAGCAAACAAACAAGACAGATGAGAGAGGACAGCTCTTTCTGACTCCACATTTGATTGGAAACTTTCTGATTCCCACCCATTGATTGAGACTGCGCTACTGATGTTAGTGTCGAGCAGTTTGATCCAATTACGGATTCCCTCCACAAACCCCATTTTGGAGAGTGCGTCCATCATGTAGGTGTGCGATATCCTGTCAAAAACCTTCTCTTGTTCCAAGCTGATGAGGCAGGTGTCCACCCTCCTGTCCTGCACATCGCATCCCAGAGTAGTGCGAGACTATCAGAGATCTTCCTGCCGGGTACATTGCAGGTCTGATCGTAGTGAATCACCAACTCCAGAGCAGACTTGACCAGACTGGCAATGACTTTGGACAGAATCTTGTATTCAACATTAAGCAGTGAGATGGGCCGCCAATTTCTGATTTCCGCCCTCTCCCCCTTCCGCTTGTAGATGAGGGTGATGATGCCTTTCCTCATGGATTCTGACATGCTGCTGGCCAGAAGCGTACTCTCATCCACCTCCAGCAGGTCTGGGCTGGTCCAGTCCCGGAGTTGAATACAACTCAACCGCCAAGCAGTTGCTTCTGGGAGTTTTACTCATCTCGAAGGGCCTGATCACCTTTGTCGGTTTGTCCAGGCTCTCCCACGTACTGACATCTAAGACCTCCATGAGAGATGACAGGAAGGACTGGGAGACCGTGCTGTCCATGGGCTTCATGTCATACAGCCCGGCATAAAAGGATTTGCTAATCCTTCGTATATCAGACTGCGATGATGATACCGAGCCATCCTCTTCCTTCAGGCTGCTGATCACAGAGCTCTCTCTCTCTACCATTTGGAAGAAGTAACGCGAGCACATCTCCTCCTGCTCAACGGAGCAGACTCTGGACCGGAAGATGATCTTGGAGGCCTCCATAGCAAAGAGCAAGGCCTGCTGGCTCTTCACCTCATGGAGGTCCTCCTTGACCTCGACCCCCATCGACTGCAGCCGGAGCAGATTTTGCATTCTTTTCTGGAGTCGGGACATTTCCCTCTGTTTCTCTCTCGCCCTCTGAACACCTTTGAAGATAAAGAACCTCTTGATGTTCACTTTGATCGCTTCCCACCAGTGCATCAGAGACTCTGAGGGGTTTCATGGTTCTCCAAACTTTGCAATCCCTCTTGAGTTCCTCAATGTATTCCTGGTGTCAGCAGTTTTACATTCAGCTTCTATGTCCCCCTGCCAACCCGCTGGTCGTCCTCTAAATGACAGTTGGCCAGCAGGAGGCAGTGGTCAGAGAAGAACACCAGCTTGACATCGGTGGATCTGACCGTGAAAGCATGGGACACAAACAGGAAGTCAATCCTGGAACGGGCTGACCCATCTGGTCTTAACCAGGTGTATCTGCGCTGCGCTCTGTCTGCAGGGTTGCTGAAGATGTCCCGTAGCTTGGCATCTTTTACTGTTTCCATTAGGAATTTGGACGTAGTGTCCAGTTTGCTGTTGTCACTGCCGGATCGTCCAGCTGTATCAGTGATGCAGTTGAAGTCACCTCCTAGAATGACTGGCCTTGACGTCGCCAGCAGAAGTGGGAGCTTCTGGAGGATGGTCAGCCGCTCGCTGCATTGAACCGGGGCGTACACATTGATTAACTGGAGCGGAGCATTGTTGTACGTTATGTCTGCTACAAGGAGTCGACTGCCCACCACCTCCTTAACTTCGGAGATGGTGAAGTTGCCTCCCCGCAGCACGGAGGAACAGGAATCATTTCCCCCCAACCAGATCGATGGCCCTTGGGACCACCACCTTGACCATTGCCTGTAAGTACTGAGGTGCTTTATTGTACACTGCTGCAAAAATAGCAGGTCAGCTCTGACATTGGCCAGGTAACCTAAGGTCAAAACACATCGTGGTGTGGATTTAACGCTACGCACATTAATAGAGGCAATTTTTAAACCCATTTAAAAGATTTTAGATTATACATCCCAAAAGTCTATGCAAGTTGCAGCTCCTGGGTGTGCTCCTGTATACCTGTGGTGTGTACAAAATGCTTCACAGTCGTTGGGCTGAGAAAAGAGTCCTGCTATTCCACAGGAGCATTGTACCATCTGGGTGACATTGGAGGGGTCGTGTACTCGGGAAGGGTTTCAGGTGGTTTAATTTCATTTTGTTCCTCATCGAGGCTATTGATGCTCCCGGTTTCCCGGAGTGTGGGTGTGCTGGTTGCGTCGTGCTCCTGGTTTCCAGGAGCTGGGGGGGGGCGCTGGTTGCATTGCTGCTTTTAGCATCCTGAAGCAGGTGTTCCCTGGGCCCTTCGCTGCTTCCCGTGTTTCTCAGCTCAGGGCCATTTGTCTCCTCTACCTCCTTGGTGTTTTGCCCCTTTTGTTGATGGCGGCACTCTTGCTGTTCCTCATCCGTGGAGGAGCAGACACTGGTATCTGTCATGTGCATTAGTCGCATTCTTGCCGCTACTTTGCAGGGTGGCTTTCCCTTTCTTTTATGTCTTCTTAGTATTTTTACGTTTTACAATTTGCCATTCTCCTTGTTCTGTTGTGGCCTCCTCTTCCATTGAATCTGCTTTCTGTGGAGGCGGCTGACGGTTTTGGCCAATTAGCTTGTGCACCAGAGGTAGAGGTTGGGTGGTGAATCTCCTTTGCAGCAGCCCTGATTGTTGCTCCTGCTTTAATGTCTTGCGCATTGGTGGCAGAGTGTTTTGGGCAGGCTTTGCAAAGATGGCCACCTTCCCCACATAGGTTGCAGCACTTGCTTTCTTTGCAGTCCTTGGACATCCCAAAGTGCTGTACAGCTAATTAAATACTTTTTAAGTGTAGTCACTGTTGCAATGTCGGGGAAACGCAGTAGCTAATATGCGCACAGCAGTCCCACAGACATCAACAAAATAAATGGCCTGATCATGTGTTTTTAGTAATGTTGATGAAGGGATAAATATTGACCAGGATACTTGGGAGAATGGCCATGCTCCTCTTTGAAATAATACCATGGAATATTTTATACCCAACTGAGGGGGCAGATGGGCCACATTTTAATGTCTCATTTGAAAGACAGAATCTCTGACAGTGCAGCACTCCCTCAGTATTCCACTGAAGTATCAGCTTAGATTATGGTGGTGCTTGAGTCTCTGGAATTGGACTTGAACCCATAATCTTTTGTTACTTATTACCTCAGAATGATTTCTGGTGTGCATTAATCCACATTGTTACTGAGTCTCGTTGTCTCATGTACCGTGAGAAAGTGGGTACAAGGCCTGCTGTAGGCTTCAGCCAGTGCTGCGCTAGAAATGGATAATGTCAGGCATGAATAACATTTTTCTCCTTTTCAGAGAAATTGCATATTGGATGAAAATTTTCACACTCTATAATTGGACTACGCTCTTCCGATGCAGAGAGCTTGGATATGCCATTGTTATGTCTCCCTTGGTTAATTTAGAGGCTGATTCTGGACCTGCTATTAGATGAAGATTCACATTATCTTCAAGTGGCACTCATGTCAGCAGTCCCAGTTGTGGTTCAATGGTCGCTGTCTCGCCTTTAAGTCAGAAGGTTGTGGGTTCAAGTCCCACTCCAGAACAGAAAATCTATCCTGACATTTAAGTGCAGTAGGAGAGAGTGCTGCACTGTTGGAGATGCCTTTTTAAGGGTGAGACATTAAGCTGAAGTCCCATTTGCCCTCTAGGGTGGGTGCAAGAGATTCCATGGCACTAATTTGAAGAGGAGCGGAGGAGTTCTGCTGGCCAATATTTATTCCTCAACCAATTTTACTAAAACAGATTTTTGGGTCGTTAGCTCATTGGTGTTTATGGGACCTTGCTGTGTGCAAATTGGCCGCCATATTTCCCTATAATAGTGACTACACTTCAAAAGTATTTACTTACTGTAAAATCATGAATCATGAAATGCAGCTCGTTCTTTCTTTGTGACTTAAAACTAATTGCCCTGAATTCTATTGGAATATCCTCTTTCTTTTTAGCCTTTATGCAATAGTTTTATTGTGTATGATTCACCAGACATTTGCTTTTACAATTCTTGGAACTATTTCTTAGCTCCTATGGGCCTCAGTAGTGTTGAGCATGTTGTAGGTCACAAGTCTTATCTCTCTTCAAAATTGAAACCTAGGAATTGCCTCTTAAATTTCTAGGATTTTATTTCTAGGTATTTGTGTGTTTGTAGAAACTGGATTGATGAGAGAGGTGTTATTTTTAAGGAAATGCTTAGGAGATGTAAAGTCCAACACAATCCCTCCCTCACGCTGTCACCTCCCCCCCCACCCCCCAAAAAAAAATGTTGTCACTAGGGACTTGGTGATGCCGTGGTTCAAGAATACCTCCAAAACTTTCTAGTGGTGAAATTGGCCTTTGCCAGTAAAGTAGATTTGCTTGTAGCAAATTGGCAGCCTGTTTTATTCTGTGCCCTATTTTTCTTTTTCGTGGAAGTCAATGGAAAAGAGAATTGTGGGAGCAGGTTTAAAGGGGCTGGCAATTTGCCATCATTTTGTGCTTCTGGTGAAAGCCAATTTCATCTCGTCTCACCTTCACCCCCCCCCCCCCCCCCCCCCACCTTGTGTTTTCAAGTGCACATACGAAAAACAGGTTAATTAAACATTTCAACTGTGTGTTGACTGTACTAACTTAGATCAAGGCCCAGGCAACACACTGTATAATAGATAAAACCCAATTTTTATTTAAGTGAATCCAGAATTTGGCATCTCTTTATACACCCTTCCATATCTCTTCCAGTTCTGTGACACTGCTGAACAATCTAAGTTGCTATTGTACAGATAGAGTACAAGAACAACTTGCATTTATACTGTGCCTTTAACATAATAAAAAATTGCAATAACTAAAGTAGATGAGTCATTATTTAACCTATCCCAACGCTTTGCCACAAATTTGGGCCCACTTCCCTTTTCTCTTCTTTTTTTTTTGCACCCCCACCCTACCCCACTTCCCCTTTCAGCTACCACATAGCTGTTATAAACCAGAGATGTGAGTTCAATTCCCATCATAGCAGTTTGAGAATTTGAATTCTGTTTTAAAGTTCTAGAAATAAAAAGCTGATTTCAGTAAAAGTGACACAAAGCTGTTGGATTGTCATCAAACCCAACTAGTTCACTCATGTCCTGTATAGAAGGAAATCTGTCATCCTTACCTGATCTAGCTTATGTCTGACTCCAGTCCCATAACAACTTGGTTGACTCTTAACTACCCTTTGAAATGGCCTAATAAACCCCTCAGTTACATTACTGCTGTCTTAGGACATCTAGGGATGAGCAATAAATGCTGGCCTTTGTGAGCAATACTCATATCCCAAGAGTAAATAATAAAGAATGAAATATGCAAATCACAGGGCGGCGCAGTGGTTAGCACCGCAGCCTCACAGCTCCAGTGACCCGGGTTCAATTCTGGGTACCGCCTGTGTGGAGTTTGCAAGTTCTCCCTGTGTCTGCGTGGGTTTCCTCTGGATGCTCCGGTTTCCTCCCACAGCCAAAAGACTTGCAGGTTGAGAGGTAAATTGGTCATTATAAATTGCCCCTAGTATAGGTAGGTGGTAGGGGAATATAGGGACAGGTGAGGATGTGGTAGGAATAGGGGATTAGTGTAGGATTAGTATAAATGGGTGGTTAATGGTCGGCACAGACTCGGTGGGCCGAAGGGCCTGTTTCAGTGCTGTATCTCTAAATCTAAAATCTAAACATGTCTAGGAAAAGGAGTTGCTATGTCACTTTATGGTTACAAATGTGCAACATTGCTATTTGTTGCCTTTTCATTTTCCTGACAAGGTGCCTGTGTTTCAAGAATGTATTTAAAGAACTGATGATCGGATTCCAGTAAAGAACTTTTCCCGTGAGAATTTTATTTGGCTAACTGGTTATCAGACATGTGCAGAAACCTATCTCCATGTTTGAGTTTCTAGCTTGAGCTGCTGAGACTTCCACACCCACCTGTGTAGTGATTCCAGAGGCATTTTTCACTGTCCTTGAACAAGACTTGCTGTACTTGATTCCAGTCCAATGCGCAGAAGTTTGTTGTGATCCTGAAATAATTCCTGCTCTAAATATTGAGACATCCCTCTATTTTGAAAGTTATTGTATTTTCTGTACATTAAGAGACCAATTGAGTGTCTGAGGGACGGTGAGTAATAACATATTTTATTGAGGTTTGGGTGTCGCTGGCAAGGCTGGCATTTATTGCCATCCATAGTTCCATGAGAAGGTGG
Source organism: Heterodontus francisci (assembly GCF_036365525.1). Taxonomy (NCBI): domain Eukaryota; kingdom Metazoa; phylum Chordata; class Chondrichthyes; order Heterodontiformes; family Heterodontidae; genus Heterodontus; species Heterodontus francisci. The sequence goes on along the minus strand of NC_090383.1, from coordinate 23,766,111 downwards.
TAGTGGGCTGCCTTCTTACACTGAAGTTCAACTAAGTGGCCATTTATGAGGGTAATTAAAAGTTAGCTTAGTTGGTGTAGGACTGGAGTCACATATAGGTCAGACTGGATAAGAACGGCAGGTTTCTTTCCCCAAAGTACACGAGTGAGCTAGGTGGGTTTTTACAATAATCTGACAGTTTCACGTTCATGCCCACTTTTTTAAAAGTATACTGAATTCAAATTCCTAGCTGTCTTGCATTATTCCAGGCCTCTGGCTTCCTAGTTCAATAATAATAACCACTACACGACTGTACACCTTTCATGTGATGTGGCATTACTCAGTATATTTACATTATAGAATGAAACTGTTATGACTTGTAAGTCTTAGTATTCTATTCTCTGATTGCAAGGGATAACCTCACAGTTCTCCTTTTCCCCTGACATTTTATTTCCTGTCTCTTGCCTCTTTGTGGATTGTTTGGGACGGGAGAACTTGGTTAGTTTTCCATGGCAGGTGTCAATGACCCATGCTCAGTTGACCGCAAGTAAGTAAAGACAGTGCCAATTTTATCTGCCGTCTCCCTCACTTCTCAGGAAAAAGTTCAATGAACACCTCGGCATAGTTAGTTAACAAGATGTCTATAGAATTACAGAATGCAGGACAATTTGAGGAAATAGTTCCGTTTATTGGAAACTAGTTTCCATCGCTATGTTTTTTTTAAAGGTTGGATTATTCAAACAGAATGGGCTAATTATACTTAGTTGTTCTCCTTATGTTTTATGCATGTGGATATCTATATCGTTTTAATTGCTTTAATTCTAGAAAGGCTATGTTTTACTGCAATTAATGGTAATTATGGAGGATTGTTTTGCCTCAGCCCTAGTTTCACTCCAAATAAATAGGTTAATCATCAAAAACTCTAACCTTAAGAACGTCTTTTACTGTTTTAGAGCCCTTTCTCTTTCATCACTTTATCTCCACTGCAACGATTCTCAAGACCAATATATGGGGGTGAATTCAGCAATATCATGCTCCCAGCATGGAGCTTCATAAAGAAAAACAAGAAATGTTGGAAATACTCAGCAGGTCTGGCAGCATCTGTGGAGAGAGAAGCAGAGTTAACGTTTCAGGTCAGTGACCCTTCATCAGAACTGGCAGCGGCTAGAAATGTAATAGGTTTTAAGCAAGTAAAGCGGGGGTGGGGCAAGAGACAACAAAAGAGAAGGTGTTGATAGGACAAGGTCACAGAGAATAACTGAACAGAAGGTCATGGAGCAAAGGCAAACGGTATGTTAATGGTGTGCTGAAAGACAAAGCGTTAGTACAGAGAGGGTATTAACTGACAGAAAACTGAACAGCCTGGCCCCAAGCACAAACATGAAAAAAACAGTGGGTAGGCACAGTAGAAACAAACTAAACAAACTAAAATAAAATAAACACATAAAAAATAAAAAGAATAACTAAAAATAAAAAGGGGGGCCCGTCATGCTCTGAAATTATTGAACTCAATGTTCAGTCCGGCAGGCTGTAGTGTGCCTAATTGGTAAATGAGATGCTGTTCCTCAAGCTTGTGTTGATGTTCACTGGAACGCTGCAGCAATCCCAGGACAGAGATGTGGGCATGAGAGCAGTGGGGAGCGTTGAAATGGCAAGCAACCGGAAGCTTGGGGTCCTGCTTTCGGACTGAGCGAAGGTGTTCCGCAAAGCAGTCACCCAGTCTGAGTTTGGTCTCCCCAATGTAGAGGAGACCACATTGTGAGCAGCGAATACAGTATACTAAATTGAAAGAAGTACAAGTATATCGCTGCTTCACCTGAAAGGAGTGTTTGGGGTCTTGGATAGTAAGGAGAGAGGAGGTAAATGGGCAGGTATTACACCTCCTGCGATTACAGGGGAAGGTGCCGTGGGAAGGGGACGAGGTGGTGGGGGTAATGGAGGAGCGGACCAGGGTATCACGGAGGGAACGATCCCTTCGGAATGCTGACAGGAGGGGAGGGGAAGACGTGTTTGGTGGTGGCATCACGCTGGAGATGGCGGAGAAGGATCCTTTGGATGTGGAGGATGGTGGCGTGGAAAGTGAGGACAAGGGGAACCCTGTCGCGGTTCTGGGAGGGAGGGGAGAGGGTAGAGGTGCTGGAAATGGGCCAGACACGGTTGAGGGCCCTGTCAACTACAGTGGGGGGGAATCCTCGTTTGAGGAAAAAGGAAGGCATATCAGAAGCGCTGTCATGGAAGGTTGCATCATCAGAGCAGATGCGTCAGAGACCATTCTCCCAGTTTCTCCGTTTCTGACGCATCTGCTCTGATGATGCAACCTTCCATGACAGCGCTTCTGATATGTCTTCCCTTTTTCCTCAACCGAGGATTCCCCCCCACTGTGGTTGACAGGGCCCTCAATCGTGTCCACCCCATTTCCCGCACCTCTACCCTCACCCCTTCCCCTCCCTCCCAGAACTGCGACAGGATTCCCCTTGTCCTCACTTTCCACCCCACTATCCTCCACATCCAAAGGATCATCTTCTGCCATTTCCGCCACCTCCAGCGTGATGCCACTACCAAATGCATCTTCCCCTCCCCTCCCCTGTCAGCATTCCGAAAGGATCGTTCCCTCCGCGACACCCTGGTCCGCTCCTCCATTACCCCCACCACCTCGTCCCCTTCCCACGGCACCTTCCCCTGCAATCGCAGGAGGTACAATACCTGCCCATTTACCTCCTCTCTCCTCACTATCCAAGGCCCAAACACTCCTTTCAGGTGAAGCAGCGATTTACTTGTACTACTTTCAATTTAGTATACCGTATTCGCTGCTCACAATGTGGTCTCCTCTACATTGGGGAGACCAAACACAGACTGGGTGACCGCTTTGCGGAACACCTCCACTCAATCAGAAAGCATGACCCCGAGCTTCCAGTGGCCATTTCAACACCCCCCTACTCTCGTGCTCACATCTCTGTCCTGGGATTGCTGCAGTGTTCCAGAGAACATCAACACAAGCTCAAGGAACAGCATCTCATTTACCGATTAAGCACGCTACAGCCTGCCGGACTGAACATGGAGTTCAACAATTTCAGAGCATGACGGACCCCCCCTTTTTATTTTTAGTTACTTTTTCTTTTTTCTTTTTTATCTGTTTTTTTCATGTTTGTGCTTGGGGCCAGGCTGTTCAGTTTTCTGTCAATTAACACCCTCTCTGTACTAATGTCTGTACTAATCTCTGTACTTTGTCTTTCAGCACACCATTAACATACCATTTGCCTTTGCTGCATGACCTTCTGGTCAGTTATTCTCTGTGACCTTGTCCTATCAACACCTCTTTTGTTATCTCTTGCCCCACGCTCGCTTTACTTGCTTAAAACCTATTACATTTCTAGCCTCTGCCAGTTCTGATGAAGGGTCACTGACCTGAAACGTTAACTCTGCTTCTCTCTCCACAGATGCTGCCAGACCTGCTGAGTATTTCCGGCATTTCTTGTTTTTATATCAGATTTCAGCATCTGCAGTATTTTGCTTTTACTTTATGGAGCCTCATAAGATTGCTTTCATGCTGCAGCCCTAATTCTCTAGTTCTGGCTCAAGCTCTGTCCAGTGAGGCTTTGCTTGGTCAGAGGATCTTACTAAATTTGCCCTGCAACCAAAACACTTCTTTAAACAAAAAAAAACTGAAGTCATTTTCACTCCTGAATTGTATTTCTTTAACTGCTGTAGTAGCAACCAAGGGACCAAACTGCTTTCCTATCTTGGATCTTATTCTGCCCTCTGCATTAGTAAAGGCCAAATCAGATAGAGCTGAGAGGTCTTTTAAAGATATGCAAGGTAGACCTTGATAAGGTGATTCCACTTGTGAAGGAGTCCAAAACTAGGGATCATAAATATAGGATAGTCAAGACTAAATCCAATAAGGAATTCAGGGGCATCTACTTCACCCAGGGGGTGGTGAGAATGTAGAATTTGGCATCACATGAAGTCATTGAAGCAAATGGCATGGATGCGATTAAGGGGAATCTAGATAAATACATGAGGGAGAAAGGAATAGAAGGATATGCTGATAGGATGAGATGAAGAAAGGTGGGAGGAGGCTTGTGTAAAGCATAGACATCAGCACAGATGTGTTGGAATGAATGGCTTATTTCTGTGCTGTAAGTTCTACACAAATCAGTTTGAAGCCTTTAAGATGAGGTCCAATTTGCAGACAATTGAAAAACTTAGCAAAACCAAGAAAGGCTGACCTGTAACTCGTGTCTCCACATTCCACCCTAGTATCTAGAAGTGGTTAATTCACACTTTCTAACTGTAGTGTTCCATTTCAGTGAGATACGTGTCTTTGTTTTTAAAAAATACTGTAAATTCAAACCTGTGTAAACTGTGCTCCAATATACTTTATTTGCTGCAAAGCTTTGGGATATCTGAGGTTGTGAAAGGCACTATATAAATGCAAGTTCTTGCTTTTTTTGATCCAACCTGATTTCAATTTAAGGTGCAACTTTTGAGCAGTTTATTTGCAATTTCCCAGTGCTGTGTTGCAGTGCAGCACCTGATGTGGGACATCAGTGTCATTATCAGTGAATTCAAGTTGAACATCAAACTTTTTTTGTTTTTTTTTTTACTTTCATGCTGCAACAACATAATAGAAATGTTTACTTGATGTACACGCAAAGCTGATGAGTCTTGGCTACTTTTCCCCACCATCTTTGTTTCCAAACTCTTATTAATCTTGGTCCTATTCTTTCTGCTTTTAATTGACTTCACTCCTTACTGATATTTCTGTTGTCTGGATTTCCATTGAGCCTCACTTTTTTCAATGTCTAATATGTTCTACATTTTTTTCTACCCACCTCCAGTTATTAAATCTAGATTCACTGGCTAAGGAGACAAGTGCACTAAGGGCTGAAAAACAGAGCCTAGACATCCAATCTAAGACATTATCACAACGCTTGCAGGAAACCAAAGAGAAGGTATCAACCTTACCATATAAAAACTGTATATCATACAGCGATATCTGTCTGTTAAGACTGTATATTGTCCAGTAATTCTGGTCTGTGCTCAAACTGTATATTATTCAGTTGCCCCGTCTAATATCTTCAGATTTAACTGTACACTCTGTGTGTTTCCAGTGGATCAGTGAGTAGGTGTGCCATATGAACTAGGAAATAAAGGCACTAGGAAAAAAGGATCTTGGCCAAGAAAATCAGGATGTAAAATCAGGATGGGTGGAGCTAAGAAATAACAGAGCAGAAAGCACTGGTGAGAGTGGTTTATAGGCACCCTAACAGTAATCATAGTGTTGGGCACAGTTTAAATCAGGAAGTTAGAGGAGCATTTAAGAAGGGTAATGCAATAATCCTGGGGGAGTTTAATCTTCAAAACTGGGCAAACAGTTTGGCCAAAATAGCTTGGAGGACATGCTCATGGGATTAATTTGAGACAGCTTTCTAGAATAATATAGGGAACAGCCTCTTTTAGATCTAGTATTGTGTGATGAGACAGAATTAATTAGTAATCTTTTAGTAAAGGATCCTCCTAGGGAATCATAATATAGAATTTCATATAAAATTTGGGAGTAATATATTTAAATCCAAACTAGGGTTTTAAGTTTAAATAAAGCCAATTACAGAGCTATGAGGGGCAAGTTGGCTGAGGTAGATTGGGAAATTTAAAGAAATAGTTAATAATTCTCAATGAATATACCTTCCCTTAAGGAATAAAAACTCCACTGGAAAGGTGATACAACCACAGCTAACTAGAGAAGTTATGGATAGTAAGAGATTAAAAGAAGAGGCTTACAATGTTGCCAAAAAGAGTAGTAAGCGTGAGGATTGGGAGAGTTTTAAAAATCAGCATAGGATAATCAAGAAATTGATAGAGGAAGAAAGTAGAACATGAGGATAAACTAGCAAGAAATATAAAAAAGGACTGTAAGATCTTATACAAGTATGTAAAAAGGAAGAGATTAACAAAAATAAATGTGGGTCTCTTAGAAGCAGAGACAGGAAAATTTATATTGGAGAATGAGGAATTGACAGAGATGTTAAATATATTGTATCTGTCTTCACAGAAGAAGACAGAAAGAACATACTGAAAATTGTGGGGAGCCATGGGAAAGTGGAATTGATGTAGAAGTTGAACCATTATCTTATTGTATGGCAGAGCTCGAGGAGCTGAAAGGTTTACTCCTGCTCCTATTATAATAAGATCTCCATTTAAACCCCTGGTCTGTGAAATTATTTGATCTCTATTCTAGAGCTACAATTTTTACAATTTCCTGTATTAGGTAAGGAAAGAACAGCCAGCATTCCTGCTCCTAAACATTATTGGAAGTGCTCATCTGCAGAGATCTAACATGGGCAGGATCCAGTTTGGCCATGGCACCTCACAGTCAAAATGGCTGGTCACTGCTTGCTGTTTAGGCTCGCATACAAATGACCAAACTTTCAGCATTTCCAGAAGAGGAAGGGAGGATATCCCACTTGTACAGAAACATGAAAGGTGTTCTAAAATAGAACAAATGCAAATTGAACCAAATCCAGCAATCTGGTTTGGGTCAAGGAAAGAGCTGAGTAAGCTTTTGGAGGAATCCCCTATATACTTTAAGCTAATAACACTTTGATTTACAATTCAAACCAGTGTATGGGTGGGGTGGGGGGAGGCAAGGCTGATTTGAGGAATAGTCACTTAGTCCAAACACATTTTTGATGTTTTTGAATAGTTGGCAAACAAACTTTAAAAAAAAGCTTTTCTTTCTAGCATTTCTACAAATCTTTGAGCTCTTGTACACTGCTGATTGCAGTGAAACAAGTTTTAACTTTTTATGTGTGGGGAAAAAATAGCAAAAATACAAGTTTTCTAATCCCAAATACTGACCTAAATTCAGATGCAGAACCTAGAATTGGGTTTGGAGCAAGCACATTCTGAGCTAGACCATCTGAAGCTCGAAGTCCGAAGAAAGCAACAGGAGAACTTGTCACTGGTGCAGGAGATGGGATCAGTTACAAAGTTATTGCAAGAGGCAAAGGACAAGGTATTATATATGCTTGTTAATTGGAGCACTAATAATGTACTGAGCAGTAAAGCTAACCTGATCTCTGGACAATAACATCATTGCAGTTGCAGCTGACCTTTCGGATTGCTTTAAGTAGATGCATGTAAAAGTAAATGTCAGTGGTTGTGGGAGGTACAAAGCTGCTTTTTTATATTAAAGGTGCCACGGAAATGTTTTTTGTTTGTTCTTAAAATACCTAGTTCTTAAATTGAGGTAGGTTTCAGTGTAGGTACAAATCACATAGCAACCATTTGGCTGCACACTGGAACCTCGCAGTCAATTTGGCAGCTGAAGGAATTGATGACATTTATTTTTAATATGAAAGCAAAATACTGCGGATGCTGAAAATCTGAAATAAAAACAAAGTGCTGGAAATACTCAGCAGGTCTGGCAGGATCTGTGGAGAGAGAAAGAGTTAATGTTTCAGCTCAATCATCTTGCATCAGATGATGAAAGGTCATCAACGTGAAATGCTAACTCTCTTTCTCTCCCCACATTTATTTTTAAACTGAGCCACCCAGAAATGCAGAGTTGGGAAAGTGCACCAACATCCAGGTCAGGCTGGTACAATGCTTTATTCCTCAAATGGAACAGTGATAAGTGAATGGAAACTCAGCAATAGGACACCAGGTGCTACACGAATAAGATTGTGTCTTGATTTACTTTCATCAACCACATGATTGGGTATTGGTGATGAAGTGTGCAATGTTGTGGGATGGACTAGCCTTCGCCTATAGTACAGCTGGGCTCTGTTGGATCTGCTTATATTCTGCTTTCTCATCTGTATGACTGTATTCATTTTATTTCATTCATTTCATTCGATCATGTCACATCAATTTACAATGGTATATTGTGATTTAAAAACAGGCCTAGACACAACCCAAGTTTGGAAGGACAAAATCTATCATAATGCTAAATCTAATAATATTGAAGTAGTAAATTTCAAGTTGCTCTTTTGAACTGTATATCTAATTAGTTTTTGTGTATTATTCTGCACACATTACGCACACGTTATTGAAATGTTATTGCTATGGTTGTAACAGATCAGTCAAATGCATATCCTGGAGACTAACCTGGAGTCTATGAGAAAGGAATGTCAGACTTTGCAAAACAAACAATTAAAATTGGAATAAAAACAAAATGCTGGAAATACTCAGCAGGTCTGGCAGCATCTGTGGAGAGAGAAGCAGAGTTAACGTTTCAGGTCTGTGACCTTTCATCAGAACTGGCAAGGGGTCAGATTAGAAGAAGGGATGGGGTCAGAGGGAAGTGAAGGGGAAGATGGATCTGGAGGGGCGTTAATCCCCATGAGCTGCTGGAGCTTGCGTTCCTTAGGACCTGAAAGGAAGATAATTTTTTTTTTTGTTAATGCGTCAGATAAGATGAAGGTTGAAATGAAACTGCAGAGGAGGAGAGCTTTGAGATAAGGTGAGTCAGAGCTTTTGGAGAGAGAAGTTGAGTGTGTACATGTGGCGGTGCATGGCACTGAGTCTCCATCTCAGGATGCAGCGAGAACAGTAGTCTGAGGAACGTTGTATTTCTCGGAGTAATCCTGGGTGGATTCAAAACATGAAGGATGGAACTTCTGTTGTAATCCATGTGGAATAAGTGAGCCGGAGACAGTCGCTGAGGAAACATAGAAAATAGGAAGGAGATGTGGCTGTGAAAACGAGTTTTGGTAGACATTTTATCAAACACCAGGAGGGAAATAGAAAGCAATGAAGGTGAACAAGGTAAAAGAGACAAACAGAAATCCTGTCTGAGAGAAGAGCAAAACTTCTTCAAGATAGGCATTCCTGGAGGAGATGTCGCAGTGAATTAAACACTAAAATAAAAGCAAAATACTGCAGATGCTGGAAATCTGAAATAAAAGCAAAAAGTGCTGGAAACACTCAGCAGGTCTGGCAGCATCTGTGGAGAGAGAAGCAGAGTTAACGTTTCAGGTCTGTGACCCTTCATCAGAATCAGTAAAATTGGAAGCTGGCCTGGTGGAGTCACAGGAATAGGTACACTACTGATCCCATAAATCTCTCTGTCTCTCTCTCCTCCTTTAAAGTCTTCCTTAAAATGCACCTCTTTGACCAAGCATTTGACCACTTTTCCTAATAAGTTCCTATGAGCCTCGGCATCATTTTCTGTCTGGTATTGCTCCTGTGAAGTACCTTAGGATGCTTTCCTGTGTTAAAAATGGTACATAAATACAGGTTGTTGCTGATATAATACACGCTTGTGTGTGTCCCATTGAATACCGGTTATGTATTTTATTTTGTGCTTGTCTTTTTTTTAAAGTTTAAGAAAGGTATTCAACATTAGATTTTAGAAGTCACAAAAAAAGAGAAATATGAATACTCAAATAATGAAAGAATTCTACCAGTTTTTCTTGCACAGCAAGAACTATATTAGTCCAGTAACAAATTTACTTTCCATTTTGCTTTGTTCTTGGATGGCAGCACTGCCACAATAGTTCACATCAAACAAGTTTCTTGTTCTCCTGGTAACCTGCCTCGTTTCTGTGACTGCACTCAATGTCTGATGTTTAGTCTGCAAGTTCTCTGTATTAATCAGTTAACATTTGAGTTTGGTGTCTGTTGCTCAGTTGATTTGGAATTGCCAAGCCAACTAGCCAATGTATTTGAAAGAATCTTTTTTCAAACGTGATATTGAGGATCAGAGTTTAGAGCTTTAGCCCTTTTTTCAGGGAAACAAGATCTCTGTTAGATGATATCTATACTTAGTAACTAAAAATTAATGTGAAGTAAGTTTGATTTTTAAAAATATTCATGTTCGTCATCAGAAAGGTGGTGATGTTCTCTTTGAAGAAAAATATAATTGATCATTAAAATTACATTTACAGCATTGTAATGAATCGACTTGTTCACAAGCATGTAAATGCACCACGCAGTCTGACGTTGAGCCATGCAAATCAGGAGAGTTCCAGGCTCAACTTTTAGTGTCTGTATTAAGGAGTCACTAAGGGCTGGGAGTGGCAGTGGGTGAAGAAAATGGCAGCCCACATGTGCGGGCCGTTCACCACCACGGCAGCTCATCTGAATACACTGGTTCCCCCCCCCCCCACAGCCCCCCCCCCTAAAAATCACGTGGCGGGGGCGGCCTCAGCGACACCGACAATAGCGTCAGCTGCCTCGATGCAGGTGCTGGTGCATTTTTAAAGGGATGCCAGACCTGCACAGTGGAACCCCATACCCCACCCCCTACCCAATACACTGAAAATTCATTTCTGACCCTTTGTTCCCTCCCCCACCCCCTCACCAAATACAATGAAAACAAATGGACGCTCGTTCCCCCCACCCAGAACACTTACATTGTTGATTTGACCTCTTCCCCACCTCCCCCAACTGTACAAAGTGCAGAGTTCACCCCTTCCCCACCCCCTCCCCTACACTTTACATTGTTGATTTGACCCGTTTTCCACCCTTACCCCCAGCTTTCCCTGAACGGAAAAGTGAAGGTGTCTTAGTGACAGCCACCACACGGAAGATCCTGGGCAGCCGGGTAAGGTCGCAGGGAATTGGTTTAAATGTATGTCTGGTGTTTATTTAAATATTTAAAGTTGGGTCCCGTCGCCGAGCAGCGGGGGGGCCGCCACAGAGCCTCACCACCGCTGGGAAGTTTGGGCCCGGCAATCCCAGCGTTGGGCTCCGCGGCAGGCCGCTGCTGGAGCGATCTTCCGGCCCCCCCCCCACTCTGCCATGGAGCCCAATGTTGGGAGCTCAACAAAATCCAGCCCGAAGAATGGGACCACCTGTTGAGCTGCCTTTGTTGCTTCCTCCCTGCCCCTTTACCCACCTACAGCAACAACTTGCATTTATATAGCATCTTTAAAACATCCCAAAGCACTTCACAGGAGCGTTATCAAACAGATTTTGATACAGAGCCACATAAGGAGATATTAGCAGATGACCAAAAGCTTGATCAGAGGTGGTTTTAAAGAGCGTCTTCAAGGAGGAAAGACAGGTAGAGAGACGGAGAGATTGAGCTCAGGGCCACAGTAGGTGAAGGCATGGCTGCCAATGGCAAAGTGATTAAAAACAGGGATGTGCAAGAGGCCAGAATTGGAGGAGCGAAGATACTGTGGAGGGTTGCAGGGTTGGAGGAGGTTACAGAGATAGGAAGGAAGAGGGCATGGAAGGATTTCAAAACAAGTCTCAGAATTTAAAAATTCAGGTGTATCCTAACAGGAAGTCAATGTAGGTCAGCAAGCACAGGGTTGATGGTGAACAGGACTTGGTGTGAGTTAGGATCTAGGCAACAGAGCTTTGGCAGAGCTTAAATTTATCCAATTTTCTCCTGACAATGCAGAGGAAGCGCAGAGCGATTGCTGACATCATCAGTGCGTCCGAACATTTGCCAGCTAGCTGGCATGAATCTGCGCCTGCATACACCGACGTCAGACATAATGACGTCCGAGCATTGCCTCACCCCTCAATGGCCACGATTGCTGCCTCCATCCCCCCAACAGTACCCTACTCCATCCCACGATCGCTACTTTTCTTCATCGCTGTCTCCCATGATTGCCGCTTTGTACTTTTGTGGGGGGGGGGGGGGGGAGGTGGTTGGAGTTGGCGATCGTGACCATTGAGGAGTGAGGGGGTTTGGGTTCAACTTTTCTTTTGTGTCAAATTGAGCAGCGCCATCTTTATTACTGGCAGCTGCCTGAGACATCACAGACAGTGACGTTTTCGTTGGATTAGGCTGCATTTGTGCATGTGCCGGCACTGCACCACCTAATGGTTGCGTTGTCAGCAAACGCAGCCCAAATTTATGGAGGGTGGAAGATCGGATGCTAGCACAAATGCATTTGAATAGTCATGCCAGAGGTGATGTTTGTGACAGATGCATGAACATTTCAGCAACAGATGGCTGAGGCAGGGGCAGAGCTGGTGGATATGTGGTCGGAAACTCATCTTGGGGTCAAGGGTGTGAACGGTCTGGTTTAGCCTTAGACAGTTGTCATGGATAAAGACAGAGTTGGTGACTAGGGAATGGAGTTTGTGGGGGGGGGGGACTAAAAGCAATGGCTTTGGTCTTCCCAAGATTTAGTTGGAGGAAATTTCTGCCCATCCAATACTGGACGTTGAACAAACAGCATGGTGATTTAGAGACAGTGGAGGGGTCGAGAGAGGTAGTAGTGAGGTATGGCTGGGTGTCATCAGGATACATGTGGAACAATTTTGTTTTTGGATGATGTTGCTGAGGGGCAATATGTAGATGAGAAATAGGAGGGGGCATAGCTCTGAACCTGTGTGTGTGTCTCTTTCTCGTTTTACTCCCGTCTCTCTCCTCTCTGAACTCCCAGAATCACACAGGACAGAAGGAGGCCATTGTGCCTGTGTCAACTCTTTGGGACTAATTAGTCAGCTCTTACACTTCCCTGTTTTTACCCATAGCCCTGCAAATATTTCCTTTTCAAGTATATATCCAATTCCCTTTTGAAAGTTATTATTGAATCTGCTTCCACCACCCTTTCAGGCAGTGTATTTGAAATCATCACCCCTGCCCTTTTGCCAATTATCTGAAATCCGTGTCCTCTGGTTGCCAACTTGCCTTCCAGGGAAACGTTTCTCCTTAGCTTCTATATTCCATGTGATCCACCTTGTGTTCCCTTGACTCCATTCCCACTAAACTGATGATCAACCAGTTTCACTTTCTGATTCTGATGTTGGCTGTTATTGTAAATGGTTTTCTTTACTTCACCCCTCCCTTTTAAAACCACCGTTATCATTTCCCTCTTCAAAAAGCCCACTCTCACCCTCATCTCTAACCTCCCATTCCTCTCCAAAATTCTTGACTGTATTGTCACCTCCCATTTATCCTGCAATTACCTGCCTGAATTTTTCCATTTAGGTGTTTTATCCATCACAGCACTAAGCAAAGTTGCAAATAATATCCTCTGTGATTCTGGTTATACTACGTTATCCTTGCTTGCCCCCATTGCAGCCTTTGACGTGGTTGATCACACCATTCTTCCCTACTGCCACTCCTCCATTTTCCAGCTCATAGGGATTACCCTCAGTTGGTTCTACTTTTACTTATCCAGTCACAGCCAGAGCATCTCCAGCAATGGCTTTTCATCCTTCCCCCATACCATTACCTTTAAAGTCTCCCAAGGATCTATCCTTGCTTGCCCCACTCCCCCCCCCCCCCCCCCCCCCCCCCACACTGCCTTCCGCACCTACATGCTCCATGGCGACATCATCCAAAGACTTGGGGGTCAAGTTACACGTGTCACTGATGCCCAGCACAACCTCACCACCTCTACTCTTGCCTCTGTACTGTCAGAATGCTCGTCCGACCTTTGATCTTGGATGAGGTGCAATTTCTTCTGGTTAAACAATTAGAAGCTTAAAGCCATTGAGCAAAATTTTACCAGCCAAGTGGAGGCGGGTTCCCGTGCTTGTGGGATGGTAAATCCCTTGAAATTGATGTCAGGCCGGAATCCCGCGTCATCCCACCCTCTTCCGGCTTTTTCTGGGGCGGAGGGTTCGCACTACAGCAGAGAACCCTCTTGGGTCTGGCAGGAAAGCAATTGAACTAATTAAAAGACAATTAAGAGCCTTTTTAACCAAGAACTCCTTCTTTCCCAACAGTGCATGGGTTCCACGCTGTGTTTGCACCGCGCCAGCATCACCGAGGTGAATGTACAGCGGGAAAAACCTCTTTGGTGAAGCTGACAAGTTGGAAAGGCTTTGATCAGTTACACCGAAGCGCTCCAGCCATGGCCAGATGAGAGACTGCTGTTCAAAGCACTTCTCTCAGAGAATGCACCACTACTTGTCAGGTGATTGCCAACTTCCTGGAAGGCACTTCACCTGTCTAGCACTTCACTCACCTTCAGCTGCACTTTCCTGCTGCCAGACTTTGCCAGCTCCACCTTCGACCTCTGTGGAGGGGCAAAAGCAGAAGCCACACCACTGCCAATAGCTCCAGTTGCAGCTGGAGAATTTCCAGCAGCAGTACTAGTTATCTTCTCAGCTGCATTCGCCTCTGAGATTCAGCTGGAAGGGTGCGAGACCTCCAACACAGAGCTTAAAAACAGTGGATCGGCTCTCTTGACATGTCTGAGCGCCAATACTTCAGGAGGCTCAGGCTCTCACAGCAGGTCGCTGCTGACATCTGCAGTTTCCAGGAAGAAGACCTCCTTCCCAGTGAAGCAGGTGGGCACACATTGCCATTGGCCAACCAAGTGCCTGTCACTGTGGGGCACCCCCCATTCCGAGTCTCTGCCACTCGCCAAGTTGCATGCTCGCTTTTCCTGCAAGGAGAGAAAGCAGATAGGTAATGGTTTGTGTGGGGAAGAGGGAAAGACAACTTTGTGGAGGTTTACTATGAGCCATAGGTACAAGAGGACAATTGGATGAGGATGAGTGTGAGTGTTGGCTGTCAGATGGGGATGTGAGATGCCTACAGAGAGAGGAATGAGTGGAGCTGCACGTTATGTTGTCCTCAGGAGTGCTGTGCAGGAGAATGCTGGGGAGAGTGAGAATGTGGAGCTTGACACCTGAAAATGTTATACCACTCACCTTTTACGCACTCCTGAGGTCCTGGATCCTCTTGGTGCACTGTCTTCAGGTTGGAGAGACCACACTTCTGCTGACTTCCTTGGTCCTTCCATTCATGCCTTCTTGGTTGGAGAGGTTGTCCTCTTCCTCCCATCCCTGGGAGAGCTCACCTCACTGCAGCCCCTCAGAACCCACACCAGGACATCCAGGTAAGATTAGCCTTCCAAGGTCTCCTCTCCATTCCTGTGTTTGCTGCAGCCTCAAAACTCCAAGTTCTAATGAGCCTTTGTAACATATGTGGGGGTTATTTTAACTAGAAATCCTTCCTTTGACAGAATGGATGCATCATCCCACCCGTCCTCCTAATTAGTCTGGGAGCTTGGCGAATGATAATTACTTTGCTTTTGGAAAGAGCAACAGCAAAGCACCCAAATTTAATTAGTTGGGTTCCTGACCTGAAAATGGTCCCTCCATTCCAGCAGGGATTAAATGGACAAGAGGGTGAAAGGTTATCAGGGGTAGGCGGGAATGTGAAGTTAAGGTTACAATCAGATCAGCCACGATCTTGTTGAATGGCGGAGCAGGCTCGAGGGGCCGAGTGGCCTACTCCTGCTCCTAATTCGTATGTTTGTATTCCACCCATTGTCATCAGCCCCCATCACAAATTTCATTCCCTAGCCACTGCCGCAGGCTGAACTGTTTGACCCTGAAGTTCCGACCCCATATCCTCTCCACCACAAAGACCTACTTCAACCTGCATAATATCAGCCATCTCGGTCACTGCCTCAACCCATCTGCTTCTGAAAATATCATCCATGTTTTTGTTACCTCCAGACTCGACCATTCCAAGACTCTCCTGGCCTGCCTCTCATCTTCCAGCCTCCGTAAACTTCTAAAATTCTGTGCCTGTATCCTAACTAGCAGCAAGTCTGTTCATCTATCATTTGTGTGCTTGCTGATCTACATTGGCTCCTCCTCCATCAAAGTCTCAATTTTAAAATTTTCATCCTCATGTTAAAATCCCTCCCTGGCCTTTCTCCTCTCTGTCTCTCACCTTCTCCTGTGCTACAGCCCTCCAAGATCTCTGCTACTCCAATTGTAGTCTTTTGTACATCCCCAGTTTCCTTCACTCCACTGTATCTTCAGCTGTCTAAGCTTGAGAATTCCCTCCCTAAACCTCTTCACCTCCTTTCTCCTCCTTTTTAAGATGCTCATTAAAACCTGTCTCTTGAAGCAAGCTTTTGATCACCCTCCTAATGTCTTTTTTTGGCTCAGTGTCAGATGTTCTCCGATTATGCTTCTGTGAAGTGCCTTGGGATGTTTTACTACATTAAAGGCACTATTGAAATGCAAGTTGTTGCTGGACCCTACGCAACTCCCTGAGGAGGGTTCAGGTTCCAGCCTGAACAAACAGAAGGAGGTTTGGAATATTTTTCATTTCCTTGCCCCTGTTCCAGAGCTGTCATTCATTCCCATGGCCAGAATCTGTCAGTTACTGCTGTGCTCTCACCTGTTGATGGTTTAGTAAATGAATGCTCCTGCCCCGAACCCCTCTACACCTACCTAAAACCTAACTCTTTACTTTGCCATTTCTCTTTCTCAGAGCAAAGTAATTAACAACCCACCTCATTGTTCCCCAACCAATCAAGGAATGTGTGCCTTTTCCGTCAAAGGAAGGATTTCTAATTAAAGGGACGGCATGGGTTACAAGGGCTCACTAGCACTTGGATTTCTGAAGCTGCAGCAACTGAAGGAATGGAGAGGAGACATGGGAAGGCTGATCCCAGGTGTCTCACTCTTGCCTGGAAGTCCTCTTGCAGGATCTGAGGGGTATGCAGTGAGGCTTTAGAATTTTTTTTATTCTTCATCTGTGGGATGTGGGCGTCGCTGGCCAGGCCAGCATATATTGCCCATCCCTAATTGCCCTTGAGAAGGTGGTGGTGAGCTGTCTTCTTGAACCGCTGCAGTTCTAGGGGTTGTAAGATTTGATAAGCTAGGGGTATTTTATACCTCCTTCTAAGGTGGGAACAGACTTGGCAGCACAACAACTTGTTGTGATTCGACTCTATTGAGATAAGGTAAGGACAAATTTGTTTAGTTTTCAGATAAACCATAGGCACAGACTCGGGCAGTAATTAACAGTGTAACACAGATACTACCCATATTAGAGACTGGACAGCAGAGCGCACGACTCTTTCTTTTGCAGCTTTTGGTGTTCACGTTTCCCTTGTCTGTCTCTCTCTTGTCTTTTGTTGTTGTTCTCCGCTATACAGTAGCAAAGATGAGACTCCTTTTATCCTGGCAGCTTTCCAGTTAATCCTTCCCTCTCCCAATTAGTGATTAGTCTTGTATTAAGGATATCTTTCTTAACCAACCAAGGATTATTTTGTGATGGTTGCGAACCTTTCAGATTTGCGCAAGTAGTTTTCCTTTTACATTTCGAGGATGCCTTTCTCACTATGAGACAAGTCTATGCAGAAGCTGTTTTTACTGTCTGCTCTCTAGGTCTCGCCCTTTTGCTGCAAGTAAGCATTTTAAAACTTGACAATCTCCCAGAAGCCTTTAAATCTTGTCCATACTGAGCCTTATTTCCTAAGTTTTTCCACTTTACCATACTACAACAAAGGGTTCTAATAAAGCTAAATGTTAGTTTATGATAATTAGTTAGTTGTTAGTTTATAATAGCTGGATTTTAACAATTAGTACTCTGGTTAGTAACTTTTTGTAACCAAATAATCTTACATGGTGTAGGTACACCAACAGTGCTGTTAGGAAGGAAGTTCCAGGATTTTGACCCAGCGACAGTGAAGGAACAGCGATATAGTTCTGAGTCAGGATGGAGTGTGGCTTGGGGAACTTGCAGGTGGTGGTGTTCCCATGCATCTGCTGCCCTTGTCGTTCTAGTTGGTGGAGGTTATGGGTTTGGAAGGTGCTGTCGAAGGAGTTTTGATGAGTTGCTGCAGTGCATCTTGCAATTGGTACACACTGCTGCCTCTGTGTGTCGGTGGTGGAGGGAGCGATTGTTGAAGTGGTGGATGGGGTGCTAATCAAGTGGGCTGCTTTGTCATGGATGGTGTAGAGCTTCTTGAGTGTTGTTGGAGCTGCACCCATCCAGGCAAGTGGAGAGTATTCCATCACACTCCTGATTTGTGCCTTGTAGATGGTGGACAGGCATTGGCGAGATAGGTGAGTTACTCGCTGCAGAATTCCCAGCCTCTGACCTGCTGTTGTAGCCACAGCATTTATGTAGCTGGTCCAGTTCAGTTTCTGGACAATGGTAACCTCCAGGATGTTTTTAGTGGGGGGTTGAGCAATAGTAATGCCTTTGAACATCAAGGGAAGATGGTCATTGCCTGGCACTTGTGTGGCATGAATGTTACTTGCCACTTCGCAGCCCCAGCCTGGATATTGTCCAGGTCTTGCTGCATCTGGACACGAGCTGCTTCACTATCTGAGGAGTCGCTAATGGTGCTGAACATTGTGCAAACATTACTTCTGACCTTATGATGGAGGAAAGGTCATTGATGAAGTAGCTGAATATAGTTGGGCCTAGGACACTAACCTGAGGAACTCCTGCAGTGATGTCCTGGGACTGAGATGATTGGCCTGCAACAACCACAACTATCTTCCTTTGTGCTAGGTATGACTCCAACCAGCAGAGAGTTTTCCCCCGATTCCCATTGACTCCAGCTTTGCTGGAGCTCCTTGATGCCATATTCGGTCAAAAGCTGCCATGCTGTCAAGGGCAGTCACTCTCATCTCACCTCTTGAGTTCAGCTCTTTTGTCCATGTTTGGACCAAGGCTGTAGTGAGGTCAGGAGCTGAGTGGCCTTGGCAGATCCCAAACTGAGTGTCAGTGAGCAGGTTATTGCTGAGCAAGTGCCGCTTGATAGCCCTTTTGACGACCCCTTCAATCACCTTGCTGATCGACTGATAGAGCGGTAATTGGCCAAATGATGGCAATTGATTTTATTATTGCAGTGACGATTGTGTGTTACTCTTGTAAGAAAATAGTCAATCCTCCTTCAATTCCCATGTTTACTTCTTTATAACTTGATACCCAACTTTGTGAAGAAATGCACTGAAACATCACGAGTTCTGAAGAATGGCAACATTGAGATCTGATTTCTTCATAGAGCTCCAAAGATTGCAAATGGTGTATCATTAGATTAAGCTTTTCCAGTTTACCATACCACTTGTTGCAGTTTGGGCCGAAATCCAGAGCATTTTACCTGTGGCAAACCAAAGATAGCTTCAGATCTCTGATAGATGGCGAAACACTGTGCTGCCAGCCTAAAGATTTTAGGCCAAACAACAAATTGTTTATTATGAGAAAGAAATATGCACAGAAGCAAATTAAATCAGATCAGGTAGCGCTTCAGTGTCACTGGTACATTTAATTTTTTTTTAATCTA
Organism: Heterodontus francisci; assembly: GCF_036365525.1. Lineage (NCBI taxonomy): Eukaryota > Metazoa > Chordata > Chondrichthyes > Heterodontiformes > Heterodontidae > Heterodontus > Heterodontus francisci. The sequence continues at coordinate 23,747,158 of NC_090383.1, read as the reverse complement.
ACAAAATTTATCAACAGTCTTAGAGTCCATGTTTTAAATTCATCTATTGTGTCAGCTATGGCTCAGTGGGCAGCTCTCCCACCTGTCAGAACATTGTGGGTTCAAGTCCTACTTTACAGACTTGAGCACATAATCCAACCTGACACATTAGTGTCACTACTCCTGGAGTGCTGCACTGTTGGAAGTGGCATTAAAACAGACTTCCGACATCTCAGGTGAATGTAAAGAGGTCCCATGACACTGTCAAAAAGTGGCAAGGAGATTCTCCCTGGTGTGCTGGCAAACCTTTATCCTTCAACGATTATCACTTCAAAAAAAAAAATCTGGTCACTTATTGCTGTTTGTGGGACCTTGGACTGAATTTAATGAGCCTGCTGCAGGAAGAGGGTCAATGTCCTACTGCATTTAGCCAAGGTGAGTGCTCCATACCAGTCACCTTCTTGAGGATTGCATATGAGTACGCAGGAGGTTGCGCGTCATGGGGAGGGTGGCAGCAGTGCGGCATTGCCTGAGTGCGTAGGGTTCTGTCTCTTCCTGACAGAAGCATGGATGTCTCTTGGCCACAGGCTACCTTCCTTCATAGCTCACCCCCCTTAACTCCTTTGACAGTGAGTGTCGGCATGAGAGACATCAGATTCCCCAGTAGGGGTTGAGGGGCTGAAATGAGCTGAACTGTCATGTTGATCTGTGTGCCATTCTCAACCATCTCCATCCTTCCTCTTGCAGGCTAAGAGGGCCCATAATAGGAGGGAGATGTCCCGGATAGGCAGAGGAATCCCAGATGTACGTCCACTGACCTCTGCCGAGGAAGAGGCCTTGGAGCTGGCAGGCACCCAAGGTGGCCGATCAGTAGGTGACCCTCCATAAGAGAGTGAGGATTGTCTCCTGTTGGCATGTGTATCAATGTTGGGGACCCATGTAATGTTTAGTAGGCATCAAGAGAACTGCAAAGCCTAATACTGCTATGTTTGTGTTCTCTCATGCAGGTAGCCATTCACAGGGAGACAGACGTCCACCTCTAAGGAGGAAGAAGACTCAGAGGATGCATAGACCTATGACTCGCTTGCACCCACCACCAGTGCAGCTACTTTCACCTTGGTGGGTACATGCATGGCTTTAGAATCTGGATCACAAGCTGGTGAGAGCACCACACGCACACAAGCAGCTGGCGGAGGCTGAGACAGCCAGGCCTCCGACAGTCAGAGAACTGTGGCTGGCCAGGCCTATGCTGGGCCCCAGGATGATGATGAGCCTCTGCTGTCGACAGCTAAAGGCATGCTGGAGTTGCAAAGAGGGATAAGGCGAAATCTGGCAGAGGTGCCAGAGGCCATGTGCAGCCTTGAGCGGACGATGGAGGAGTCCACCCATGCCATGACAGCTGCCATGTCTCAGGCATGTGGGCGCATAGCTTCCTCCATCAAGAGGTTGACAACCCTCATGGAGTGCCAGATCCTACAGATCCATGCGGACCTGCACACCATCGCTTTGGCCATGAGCTCGACACAGCAGTGTCAAGGTGAGAGCAGGAACAGGAGCCCAAATGATTCTGCAGCTCCTGGTCCTTCTCTGTTGAGCAGGGTGGCTCAGGAGAGCCTTCAAAGGGAGGAGGAGAGGCTGATGGCCACAACCTGGGTACTCCCAGTGTGGCACCTGGCTCCTTAGCCCCTCTGCCAGTGACCCCAGCTCCAGCAGCTGCCATGCCTGAGGAGGAGAGCCCTACACCAGTGCAGGACACTCCCAGGCAGCTGGGGCCTTCCAGGCCTCAGGCAGCCAGAGGACGCCTGCCAAAGTCAACACAGGCCAAAGGCATCCTGATCAGCAGCCTGCCTCCAGTCCAGCTGCTGCTGCCAGGAACACACCACGTAGGAGCACCGACAAACAGATTAAAAAGAGCACAAAGTGACACTGGGTTTCACGGATGCAGATTATACCTTTTGTGTTAAATAATTAAAAGATGCTTTGTTGAAACCTTTAGGCTTCATTGTTTGAAAGCCATGCGCCATTGTACCTTGATTGTGAAATGAAGACCTCATCCCTTAGGGCTATGCCAGTATGAATACAGCCCTCATTAACATACCACTGTGATGAGAGCCTCCATTAACAAATGCTCTCTCATGGGCATTAGTGCACATTTCCCATCCGCACTCGAGATGGGGACCACAAATGGAAAGGCTGCGACAGAGCTCAGGCATTAAGGTGAGATTTCAGTTCATTCTCTGGCTGGACACCAGGATGGCTGAAAATGATTTGTTGTGAGGTTCTCTTTCCTTCGCATGTTCCTCTACCTGTTTGGCCTCCTGCCTTGGTACGTGTGGATGTGCAAATTATGTCAGCGTGCTTGCTCATGGATCTCAGATCCATTCCTAAATGAAGGCCCAACCTGTTCCAGCTGTGTGTGATCACTGGTCGTGAAACCAGAGGCATGTTAGTGGCACCCACCGGTCACAGAATTGGCCATCGGACATAAAATTGCTTTTAATAATATTAAAATGCATTTAAATCAGCATCTAAGCAATTTAAAATAGGTTTGCGTCGCATTGCAGTGAGAGCACTGCCATTATGTTTTCCTGCCACTGACAAAATCTAGAACCAACATCATGATGCCGGATTTTGGAGCGGGTGGCAGCATTTCAATTCTCCAGATCCCCCCCCACCCCCAACGTCGCCAGCAATCCCACCTTTAAATCCAGCCCCTTGTGTGCAAATTGACTGCCACATTTCCTACATTACAAGTGACTACACTTCAAAAGTACTTAATTGGATATAAAGTGCTTTGGGGTGTCTTGAGATTGTGAAAGGCAGTATATAAAAGTTTTCCCTTTAAGCATGATGGAGGTCCACCTCATCTTAGCGATTTGGACATGTGGTGCTCTATAATGAATGAACAAAGGATATAGCAAAAACTAATTCTTTTTATTTTTGGTCCAAGCAGCACTTTTTATTCTGGATGCAGAAATCCCAGTCAAAGAAAAGCAAAAATGATAGAAGCTTGCATACATTAATAACATGTGGCATTTGCATTTTGCAGTAAATGCTGGTGCAATATTCACGTGATCAGCTTTTGGAAATTGAAGCTTTCTTTTGCGAGCCCAGCCATTCAGGATAGTGACTGAATTTGAAAGATTCCAACCTTAATCCTCTCCAGCCTGACAAGAAACCTGTGTTCCTTCAGTTCCGGCCTCTTATGCACCCTGGAGTTTCTTCGCCACACCATTAGCAGCTGTCCCTTCAGCTGTCTAGGCCCTAACCTCTGGCATTCCCTCCCTAATCCTCTCCATCTGTCTATCATCCTTTAAGATGCTCCTTAAAATCTACCTTTTCAACCAAACTTTTGGTCACCTGTCCTAATTGCTCATGTGGCTCACTTGTTAAACTTTCATCTGATACCGATCCTATGACGTGCTTGGGACATGTTGCTATCTTAAAGTCGCTATCCAAATGTAAATTGTTATTACAATCCTGCCATCATGATGCATACAAGTAAGAATTAAATCAATTTGTTGAGAGACTGTGACTGGTTCAATAAAAAACATAACTTTAATGAAGATGTTGCTCATTTAATTGCAAGAAGTCAAGTGGCAGTTTAGGAGCCCACACTACAATCCCTCTAGGTGTTCTCCTGCTCCCCTGACCAGTGCTGTTGTGTTTTTCACCCCCAGTTGTTGGAGACCAACACCAAACTGATGCTGACTGAGTCTCAACACCTGCATGAAGTACAAAAGTTAAAAGAGCAGATTGGCAATGGTGTGCCCAAAACTCAGTTGGCCCAATTGCAGCTGAAGCTAGCAGAGGAACAACAGACTGTGCAGCATCTCCAAGAACAGCTCAATGCCCAGAGTCAGGAAGCCAACAAATTGATGTGTGAACAACAGGTAAAGCACAAGTCCTGGACCACTACCAGATTTTTGGATTCAAATTAGACCCTGGTTTTCCTATCCTTACATGGTTTAAAAAGCTATTTCCATAAGTCCAATTTTGAGCAGTCCTCCATGCTCAGTAAGTGAAGAGTTCAGCTTTATGTCGGGAGTCTCTAGCAACATATCCAAAACTCCACTGGCTGTAGCCTAAGCAGCAATAACGTATTCATCTAGCACCTTTAATGTAGTAAATGTAGCCACGTAAGGAGATATTAGGTCAGATAATCAACAGCTTGGTCAGAGGGAGATTTTAAGGAGTGTCGAAAAGGAGTGAGATTTAGGGAAGAAATTCCAGAGCTTAGAGCTTTGGTAGCTGGAAGCAGAGTCGCCAATGGTAGAGTGATTTAAAATTGGGGATGTCCAGAAGGGTAGGATTGGAGGAGCACAGATATCATGGAGAGTTATGGGGCTGGAGAAAATTCGATTCACCCCTAGACAATGAATGTTTCTTCTGATACAAATTGCATCCTTTTCATTCCAAAGCCATCATTAATTTCCTGAGCCATTAACAGCTGAGGGTACAGCAGGAACTAATGGATACTAGCCAAGGGAATGAATGGCAGCTCTGGAACAGCATCAAGGAATGATAAGTATTCAAAGCTACATTCTGTTTGTGCAGGCTGGAATTGGAATCCTTCGCTGGAGCTGTGTAGGGTCCAACAACTTGCATCTATATACAGAGGCACTTTCTAATGCAGAACACCAAGGCACTTCACAGCAGCATAATCAGACGACAGTGACACCAAACCAAAGAAGGGGACAGTAGAAGGGGTGACCAAAAGCTTGGTTAAAGTACTCTGTTTTCAGGAGCATCTTAAAGGAGGAAAGGTTTAGGGAGAGTTCTTGAGCCTAGACAGCTGAAGATTCAGCTGTCACTGGTGGAGTGAGGAAATCAGGGATGCACGAGAGGCTTGAATTGGAATAGTGCAGAAAGATCTTGGGAGGGTTGTAGCACTGGAGCAGATTACAGAGATAGGGAAGAGAAAGGCCATTGAGGAATCCTAACGGGGGGGTGGGGAAGGGGGGCATGGGGTAGCGATGAAAATTTAAAAATTCAGGTATTGGACCAGGAATCAATTTCAGATTTAAGATAATTGTCATCTCCCAGAGGGGAGATAAGAATTTGTTTTTATGCAAGTTGTTATAATCTGGAATACACTTCCCGAAAGAGGGATGAAAGCAGATTCAATCATTTTCAAAAGGGAGTTGGGTATATACTTGAAAGGACTAATTGAATAGCTCTTTTAAAAAGCTGGTACAGGCAGGATGGGCCAAATGGCGGCCTCCTGTGCTGTATAATTCTAGAAATATCTGCTCAACTACATTTCCTACATCAATTTCCAATGTAAGAGTTTTGAAAATGTTTACATCTAATGTTGCCGCGTCTCTCTACCAAGAGAAATCACTGTTCCATTTCAGGAGGAGTACAAGAGACTTCTAAAGCGAATGGAGGAAAGAATGGAGGAAGTTGAACAGAAACTGAAAAGTGTACGAATGATGCTTCAAGAGAAGGTGAACCAGCTCAAGGAACAGGTAAGTAACTGCAGTGTACAGGGTTAACATGAAAATGTCGGTTCTGGCAGTCGTAAGCAACTGCCCATGATCTCTGGAGATGTGAGCAGAAATCTTCTTTGGCCTCCTTATCTCGAGAGACAAAGCGCCTGGAGGCGGTTAGTGGTGTGTGGAGCAGCGCCTGGAGTGGCTATAAAGGCCAATTCTAGAGTGACAGGCTCTTCCACAGGTGCTGCAGAAAAGTTTGTTTGTCGGGGCTGTTACACAGTTGGCTCTCCCCTTGCGCTTTTGTCTTTTCTCCTGCCAACTGCTAAGTCACTTCGACTCGCCACACTTTAGCCCCGCCTTTATGACTGCCAGCTCTGGCGAACGCTGGCAACTGACTCCCACGACTTGTGATCAATGAGCAGAAATAGACTAAGATATAAGGTATGCATTTTCTTTCCTATGCAGTGTGTATCAGAATTACACGCCTCCGATAATTTTAAATGCAGCATTTACAGGCTTAAATAAGGTTATTCATCTTCTGATGATGCTTCTGGCTTTGTTGCAGCTTTACAGAGGGGTTTTTCATTGAAACATCTTTTGGGTACACCTATTTCTCATCTATTAAAATCATACTCTGCTGTAATAAAGTCAGGTATTTGGATGGTGTGTGGATTATAATTGCGACAAGTGCACTATTTATTAAGAATTGGCTGCTTGTTTGGCAATGCCTTGATTTTTAAAATGCTCATCCGTTTTCAAATCCCTCTTTGAGCTCACCCCTTCCTTTCTCTGTAACCTCTTCCAGCCCCAGCAACTTCATCTCTGTGCTTCCCCAATTCTGACCTTTTGCACATTCCAAAATTTCATGTGCCTTCATCTGTCAAGGGTCTAAGCTCTGGAATTTCCTCCTAACACTTATTCTTTAAGACACTCCTTAAAACCTACCACTTTGATCAAGCTTTTGGTTGCCCTAATATCACCTTATGTGGCTTTAGGGCAAATTTAGTCTCATACCGCTCCTGTGAAGCATCTTGGGACATTTTACGGTGTTAAAGGTGCTATATAAATGTAAGTATTTGTATGTGAGGAACTGATTTGCCGCCTTTGCCTGCAGTTTGCCAAGAATGCCAAGTCTGACCTGATGTTGAAGGACCTGTATGTGGAGAATGCCCAGCTGATGAAAGCGTTACAGATTACAGAGCAGCGGCAGAAGGGCGCTGAGAAAAAGAACTTCTTGCTGGACGAGAAAATTGCAGCTTTGAACAGACTGTTAAGAAAAATTGCTCCAGCCTCTATCTCCTAACTGTGTCTGACCATCACCGCTTCCAATACCATTTAAAGAAAAACAGTGGCACTTAAAAAATAAATTATATATAGTGCTTCATTCCAATGCAATTATCCCATGAAAGATCAGAATCAAAATAATTGACTGAAAAATCAAGTTCTGTCTTGGTATTCTGTTGAGATTTTTTCTCAATCTTGCAATGCTCACCCCTTTTTTTCCCAGAGAGGAAAGGGACCTATACAACCTCCTTTTATCTCTTCTCTCCTGAAGGCAGTGACCTGTACTAAAGGGAAACCCAGTACAGAGATGGATTAAAATGTGGGATGGGAGGGGGAAAAGCATCAATTTAATTTCACTGCCAATCGATTAGCTGTTTGTGCTTGCATGTTTTTCATTCTTAGAACTCTCCTCTCAGTTCGTTTTTATGCTGGAAGCAGAAGAGACTATGGAAAATAATTGCTAACTTCTGCCTCAGACCTATCTATACCTCAATGTTAGTGTTTCTAATCTGCCCACTCACCTCACCCCAGCTCCCTTTCTCTCCCTACAGTTTCACAAACAGGAGACTGAGAAAAGAAAAAGTGAAGGAAGTCAAAATGGAGTGTAGATGTGAGCGGGATACAGCTAGAAATTGAGGTGGGGAAATGGAATGAGGAAGCATAATGTAGACTGGGAGATGGACGCACTGTTTAATCATGATTCCATCTGACAATCGGAAGCAATCGACTTGCTGGTTGTGAACTAAAAATACAGCTCATTTCTCCAAATCATTGGATGCTCCCAATTTAGGCACTTTTGTGCTGGGTAGAACATCTGTTTATACATTTACAATGCAGATTACCAATTTTCCCAGTCAGTAAACTACATGAAGATGCTTTACCCCTAACCTTGAAAGAGACCTGACTCCGATGAGATTTCCTACAGCAATTATGATGATGGTACCTCAACAGATTTACCAATAAGCGTTTCACTAATGTCCCCAATACAGAACCCCATGGGGAATTTAAGCAGATATATGAAATGGTGCATATTCTCTGAGCTCCTTTAATTCTGATGTTTTCCAGTGAATAATTGTATTGTGAACTTTTTTCATTTGCTAAATTTACTGTCATTGGCTTCATCTTGTATTTGAGATCTTATGTTGTAATTTCCATGATTTTTTTTTCTAAAGTAGTTGTATAATGTATAAAATGGAGTTTTGATATGAAACTGTATGTACAAATGTTCAATTATTTGAAGATAAGACATTTTGTAAATGCTGACCTGCTGTGCAGAAACACAAATGTTTTATTTAACTGACTTTGATACCATTTTGATAAACTTTTTATAAAATGTAAAAAATATATTATGCACACTGATTTAATTATATTGATTGGAATTAAAATGTATTGTTTAGCTAAAGCTTCAATATTCACTTATTCACTTACTTCTCCCCTGCTCTACGGATGCAGGCTTGGTGAGGAGAGAAGTTCTAGATATTTCTGCAATCCCACTGTAGCTTATACACATCAGTACAACCAGCGCCATAAGACGATTGCTAAGTTGTATGAACATGCTTCGCAAATATCCATATTCCTTGGCTTTAACATGTAACTGTAGTGACTGACGAGACCAACTAGTCTGTGAAGCAGCACTTAAACTGCAAATCACTGAGCAGCAGTTTTTTATTCCAATGCCCAATTTGTCTAAAACCTACAAGGCTTCTGATTTCAGAGCTTTCCTCAAACACGTCTCATAACCTTTCTATGCAAACTACTTATAAAGGAGAATCCATGTGCTTTAAGCTAACAGCCAAGGAATTTTTCAACTTGCCATCAAGTTAGCAAAGCTGATGTACACAGCTAAATCATATTTAAGTCAACAAGATACAGACAATATATGTCAAAGTGACAGTCTAAGCAAGCTAAAGTAACCTACAAAAGACAACAGTTCTTTTCTTTAAACTGGCATTCTCAGGATAGCACATGTTCCAAGATTCCTTGACGAATTAACTGTTCACATTTCCACCTGGGCATAAAATGCTGCAAGAAAACAAAAGAACTTAGATTAATGATTTTAGAAGTGTTTACTTTTCTTGTGGTGGGAGAAAATGAGAAAGAGAATGTGAACCAAATCCTTGGATTTTCTCATGATGAATATTTTGGTTCTTATCTCAGTCTACAGTAAACATGAAAGGCAATCTGCCTTTAATTGCCAAGGCACACCCTTTTGGTGACTGTAGCCAATCAGGAACACCAGAAATAGTGAAGCTAGGTCACAAACACTAAATCGGAAGAATCAAAAGTAGATAGATAGGGACCTCTAGTGGTAAAAATTGAGTTTTTGGAATAAACAAAAAAATCTTAATTGTGAGACTCATTACAATGAAAGTAATCTGTAAATTTTATAATATAGAGTTGTTAGAATGACAGTGGTCACAAGTGCAAATCCCTCTTGCTGGAGCAGTGGAGGATGTTCATGTTGAGATGGATCAGGAAGAGATTCAACTGTGATCTGCCCGGTCAATATTTATGATTACTAGATGCCAGAAAGAATAATACGTTCCATTCCCTACACTGATGTATTTGGGTGACCCTTCTTTCTTATCAAGGTGATGCATTTTAAGCAGAGTGGTAGAAAATGGAAGTCGCCTTCATACATGTTCTGACACAATTAACATTTGTCTTAAATACTTTTTAAATGCAAACCATGGACCCTCTTATTCTGAAAACTACATCTGGTGGGAAAGGAATTTACAGAGCAAGGTTTGCAGAAAGTAGTCAAGTCTTACCTGGCTGTTTTTTTTCAGAAGCACAGTAGTACCATCATCAATTTCATATTCTCCGTAATCTTTCAAACATCTCACCTACAGGAGGGGAAGAAAATTCACAAAACAAATCACAACAGTAGCTTGTATTTATATATGGCCTTCAACATTGTAAAAGGTCCCAAAGCACTGCACGGGAGTGATTACCAATGTTCAACACCGAACCACATAAGGAGACGTTAGGACAGCTAACCAACAGCTTAGTTAAAGTGGTAGGTTTTAAAGAGTGCCTTAAAAAAGAAAAAAAAAGGTAGAAAGGTTCATAGAAAGAATTCCTGAACTTAGAGCCTAAGCAGCTGAAGACACATCTGCTAATGGTGGGGTGAAGGAAATCAGGGACGCACAAGAGGTCAGAATTGGAGGAATGCAGAGTTCTCAGAGGACTGAAGGGAGTGAGAGAGAGAGGCCATGAACCATGAAAGAATTTGAACACAGTGAAGCTAGACTAGGCCCACATAGGTCAGTGAGCTCAGAGCTGATAGATGAAAGTTAATGTTCTGCATGTTCTCCTGTTCCTTGTTCATTGAATTAGCTTTTCTTACAAAAAAAATTCTAAAAAGGAAACAAAATTTGTCAACCAATGGCTGCCTAAAATCATTCCTTACCCTGTATGCATAATGGAAAAAAATTGCATAAAATAAAATACTCTGGCACTACACAGTAATAGTTCACAACTGCTTGGTGAGTTATCGATTTTTACCACAAGCCTGGCAGTATGCATTCATAGAGTTATACAGCAGAGAAACAGGTCCTTCGGCCCATCTTGTCTGTGCCGGCCATCAAGCACCTATCTATTCTAATCCCATTTTCCAGCACTTGGCCCATAGCTTTGTATGCTATGGTGTTTCAAGTGCTCATCTAAATACTTCTTAAATGTTGTGCAGGTTCCTGCCTCTACCACCCCTTCAGGCAGTGCGTTCCAGATTCCAACCACCCTCTGGGTGAAAAAAAGTTTTCCTCAAATCCCCTCTAAACCTCCTGCCCCTTACCTTAAATCTATGCCCCCTGGTTATTGACACCTTCTCTAAGGGAAAAAGTTTCTTCCTAGCTATGCCCCTCATAATTTTGTATACCTCAGTCAGGTCCTCCCCTCAGCCTTCTCTGCTCTAAGGAAAACAACCCTAGCCTTTTCAGTCTCTCTTCATAGCTGAAATGCTCCAGCCCAGGCAATATCCAGGTGACTCTCCTCTGCATCCTCTCCAGTGCAATCACATCCTTCCTATAGTGTGGCAACCACAACTGTACACAGTATTTCAGCTTTGGCCTAACTAGAGTTTTATACAGCCCCATCATAACCTCCCTGCTCCTACATTCTATGCCTCGGCTAATAAAGGCAAGTATCCCATATGCCTTCCTAACCACCATATTTACCTGTGCTGATGCCTTCAGTGATCTATGGACAAGTATACCAAGGTCCTTCTGCACTTCCTAGGGTCCTACCATCCATTGTATATTCCCTTGCTTTGTTAGTCCCCCCAAAATGCATCACCTCACACTTCTCAGGATTAAATTCCATTTGTCACTGTTCTGCCCATCTTACCAGCCCATCTATATCATCCTGTAATCTAAGGCTTTCCTCCTCACTATTTACGACACCACCAATTTTTGTGTCATCTGCGAACTTACTGATCATATCTCCTATATTCACATCTAAATCATTTATGTACACTACCAATAGCAAGGGTCCCAGCACCAATCCCTGCGGTACACCACTGGTCACAAGCTTCCAATCACAAAAACAACCCTCGAACATCACCCTCTGTCTCCTGTCACTAAGCCAATTTTGGATCCAATTCGCCAAATTGCCCTGGAACCCATGGGCTATTAACTTCTTAACCAATCTCCCACATGGGACCTTATCAAAAGCCATACTTAAGTCCAAGTAGACTACATCAACTGCTTTACTCTCATCTACCCACTTAGTCACCTCCTCGAAAAATTCAATCAAGTTTGCCAGACATGATCGCCCCCTGACAAAGCCATGCTGACTATCCTTGATTAATCCCTGCCTCTCCAATTGGGAGATTAATCCTGTTCCTCAAATTTTTTCCAATAGTTTCCCTACCACTGATGTTAGACTCACCAGCCTGTAATTACCTGGTTTATCCCCGCTACCCTTCTTGAATAATGGTACCACATTAATTGGTGCTGTGTTGTTTAGGCTCCTATCAGATTGGCTGGAGCCAAAGACCCAGACTAAGTTACCTACTAACCAATCCATACAATTTTGTTTTATTCTTTCATGGGATGTGGACATCGCTAGCAAGGCCAGCATTTGTTGCCCATCCAGAATTGCCTTTGAGAAGATTGTGGCGAGCAACGCCTTCAAACGTTGCCGTCCATCTAGTTTTGCAGTCCAACAGTGCTGTTAGGAAGGGAGTTCCAGGATTTTGAACCAGCGACAGTGAAGGAACAGTGATATAGTTCCAAGTCAGGATGGTGTGTGGCTTGGAGGGGAACTTGCAGGTGGTGGTGTTCCATGTGAATGCTGACCTTGTCCTTCTAGGTGGTAGAGATCACGGGTTTGGAAGGTACTGTCGAAGGAGCCTTGGTGAGTTACCGCAGTGCAACTTGTACATGGTACACACAGCTATCACTATGCGTCAGTGGCAGAGGGAGTGAATGTTTAAGTGGGCGGATGGGGTGCCAATCAAGCAGACTGTTTTATCCTGGATGGTGTTGAGTTTCTTGAGTGCTTTTGGGACTGCATTCATCCAGGCAACTGGAGAGTATTTCATCACAGTCCTGACTTGTGTCTTGCAGATGGTGGACAGGCTTTGGGGAGTTAGGAGGTGAGTTACTGGCCACAGGACTCTGAGCCTCTGACCTGCTCTTGTAGCCATATTATTTATATGACTCCTCCAGTTCAGTTTCTGGTCAATGGTAACCCCTAGGATGTTGACAGTGGGGGATTCAGTGATAGTAATGCCATTGAATGTCAAGGGGAGATGGTTAGATTCTCTCCTGTTTGAGATGGTCATTGTCAGGCACTTGTATGGCACGAATGTTACTTGCCACTTATCAGCCCAAGCCTAACTGTGTCCAGGTCTTGCTGCAGATGGACACGGCCTGCTTCGATATCTGAGGAGGTACCAAATACTGTGCAATCACCAGCGCACATCCCCACTTCGGACCTTATGATGGAGGGAAGGTCATTGATGAAGCAGCTGAAGATGGTTGCGCCAAGGACACTACCCTGATGAACTCATGCAGTGATGTCATGGGACTGAGATGATTGGCCTCCAACAACCACAACCATCTTCCTTTGTGCTATGTATGACTCCAACCAGTAGTTTTCCCCCGATTCCCATTGAATTTAATGTTGCCAGAGCTCCTTGATGCCACACTCAGTCAAATGCAGCCTTGATGTCAAGATTAGTTACTCTCACCTGCCCTCTGACCTCAGCTCTCTTGTCCATGTTTGGATCAAGGCTGTAATGAGGTCAGGAGCCGAGTGGCCCTGGCAGAACATTCAGAGACCTCAGGAAAGGAAGAAAGTTAGTATCACATGGTCTGTTGTCAAATTTGAAGTATATTAAAAGGTATTCTTAGGTTGCCTAACATATTAAGGATGTGACAGGAATACCACATGCTTTGAATTGAAACTACATTAATATGAGAGAGACAATGGAGCTAAGAGAAAGTTTATTTGTTCCAGGAGTCAAGTGTTATTTTCAGCATCACATTCAAGTGACAATTTGTCACTGCCTCACATGCAGATTCATTCAAGAATTCTGATGAATCAGTTCAGTAGACAACACACCATCTTATATTAGTATTAGAAATGGGTGCCTATCAAGTACACTTCTTCAGGAGCTGCATGCATCAAAATCACTGTAAATATCCAGTTGGCCTGTGTGAACTGATCACTAAACTCAAGTTACAATACTTACCTCAATAAACAGACTTTTTGGAGGTTTCATATCTTGAGTTATGTCCAGCCCTTCATCTCCTCCAATGGACCTCATGTATGTGGCAAGTGACTTTTTGTACTGGTTGAACCATTCAGTCTGCAGTGAAGAAAGAATCAAAGCTAATGCAAAGGAATGCCGGAAACTGAATATTTCAAGGAATAGCAATGCTAAGAAGAAAACCTCAGGAAAACCACCCAGCAAAATGAATCCTTTGCACTCGGAATCCTCAAAAACCAACATTTGGACATTTTACTTGTTAAAAACAAAAACAAAACACCTTCTTAAACAAATCCAAAAGTTCTGCTTTGTGTCATTAGCTATTAGTGACAGACATTTAATTCATTCCTGAGATATGGGTGTCATAGAGTTATACAGCACAGAAACAGGCCCTCCAGCCCTCCGTGTCTGAACTGGCTATCAAGCACCTATCTATTCTAATCCCATTTTCCAGCATTTGGCTCATAGCCTTGTATGCTGTGGTGTTTCAAGTGTTCATCTAAATACTTCTTAAATGTTGTGAGGGTTCCTGCCTGTACCACCCCTTCAGGAAGTGTGTTCCAGATTCCAACCACCCTCTGGGTGAAAACATTTTTCTTCAAATCCCCTCTAAACCTCCTGCCCCTTACCTTAAATCTATGCCCCCGGTTATTGACCCCTCCGCTAAGGGAAAAAATTTCTTCCTATGTATCCTATCAATGCCCCTCATAATTTTGTATACCTCAATCAGGTCCCCCTTCAGCCTTCTCTGCTCTAAGGAAAACAACCCTAGCCTATCCAGCGCTGGCAAGGTAAGCATATATTGCCCAGCCCTAGCTGCCCTCAAGAAGGTGGTGGTGGACTTTTTTGAACTATTGCAAGTTTCTTTTTTGTAGTGGTTTGAGTGGCTTGCTTGGCCACCTCAGAGTCAACCATGTTGGTCATTGGTGTGGAACTGGAGTCACATATAGGCCTGACTGGGGAAGAATGCCAGGCTTCCTTTCCTAAAGTAAGAACATTAGTGAACCAGTTGGGTTTTACAACAATCCTGACAGCTACATGGTCACATGTTTCCTGGATTATTAGCCAAGGTCTCTGGATTACCTAAGATACCATCATTTCCCTTTATTAAAACTGAACAACAGGAATTTATATGGCACCTTTAATGTAGTAAAATGTCATCAGGCACTTCACAGAAGCAATTATCAAACAAAATTTGACACTGAGCCAAGTAAGGAGATATTAGGGCAGGTGATTAAAAGCTTGAAAGCTTAAACGTTTTTAAGGAGTGTATTGAAGAAGGTTGAGAGGGTAAGGAAAGAATTGCAGAACGTAGGGTCTAAGCAGCTCAATCATGGAGCGAAGAAAATAGAGGGTAAGCAAAAGGCCAGAATTGGTGGAATGCAGAGTTCTTGGAGGGCTGTAGAGTTGGAGGAGGTTACAGAGATATGGGGCTGGATCTTGTTCTCCCCCAGACGTCGGGTTCCATGGCAGAGGGACAGGAAGATGTCTCCGGATGAGGCCCATCACGGATCTCTGAGGGCCCAGTCCGATCCTCCCGGCGGGGGCCAGGCTCTGAGGCGGCCCCTCATCTCCGCTGCTGGGTGACGGGGCCCATAATTTAAATATTCAAATTAATATATACTTACCTGAGACCTTGAGGGCTTGCCACAATCTTTGGTGCGGCGGCCGGCACATCTGTGCCTTCAGATCCACGTATGGGGTAACGAGGCGCCACACTGGTGGGAGGGGGAGGAGGAGGTAGATTTGACAGTGCGGGGGGTGGGGGCAAATACACGTAATGGGTATAGGGGATGGTGGGAAGGATTGAACTGTAAATTTCGTGCAGTTAGAGGGGTTAAAGGTCAGATGTTAAGAAGTTCTTTTGGGTGGGGGGGGGGGGAGGGAAAATAGTGCTGAAGATCACAGTGGCTCTTTCGCCTGTGGCCTGCTGCAGGGCTCTTAAAATCCAGCCCATGGAGAGGTAAGCCATGGATGGATTTGAAAACAAGGCTGAGAATTTAAAATCAAGCCATTGACGGACCGGAAGTCAACGTAGGTCAGACAGCACAGGGTGATGGGTGAACAGAGTTTGGTGCAAGTTTGGATACAGGCAGCAGAGCTTTGGATGAGCTCAAGTTTATGGTCCGTGCAAGGTGGTAAGATGGTCCAGCAGAGCATTGGAATAGTTGAGTTTAATGGTAACAATGGTATGGATGAGGTTTCAGCAGCAGAAGAGATGGGCTAAGGTGAAAAGTGGGCGATTTTGGTGATGGGTGATGGAGGAGATATGGGGTTGGAAACTCAGCTTAGGATCATATAGGATGCCAAGGTTGCAAGCAGTCTAGTTCAACCTCACTGGTTTGTGTCAGGACCTTTTAACTGTGTGACACTTTTGTAGTGTAAAATACATAGGAATTGTTTAAAGCACTACCCAAAGAACATGGCAGCACCTATAGTACTGGACACCCATTCAGGAGAACCAAAACATGAAATGACAAAATAAACCTACACTTGAATTCTCTCATTCAGCAGATTTTACTACCTGTTGTTGTTCTTCCCTAGTCGCTACAGAGAGCACTGTGGGGTGTATTAGGGAGGAAAGACATCTGATGGTCACTACTACCCATGCTACAGTTATCTGGTCAATGATGATTATGAATAGTTCTTTCTTTAAATCCCCCAGGTGTTTTTGTACTTTTATTTTAAAAGATTTATACCAAGTGAAAAATAGGAGATGGGGTTCATCAACCAAGCTTTTGGTCGCCTAAAATGGCTCAGCATAACATTAAAATGTCCTGGGATAAGGGAAACGGAACTACAGTAAATAGCTATGATGTGTAGAATGGCTTCCTATTTTGAAATATCCATGGATTCATGAAAAAGCAAAGTTACATTACAGAGGTACACTAAAAGTTCCTAGGAGGATAGAGAGCTGGATGGGCTGAATGGCTTTTCCTCATTCACACATTTTTAGGTTCGGTTTTAAAGCAGTCTTACCTCCTCAGCAGCAAAGTGGAATCGGATTCCTGATGGTAGAACACTTCCATATTCCCACCGCAATGATCGAATCCGCAATAAACGGTCATATCTGTTGACGAGAAAACAGGCTCATAAGTCTTTTAGCTCAATCCCTTTCCTCTAGTTTTTTCCCCCTTTACATTTAAAAAAAAAAATCATTATTGGGATGTGGGCATCACTGGCAAGACCAGCATTTATTGTCCACCCCAACTGCCCTCGAGGTGGTAGTGTCCTCTTTAATTGCAGCAGACCTCATAGCGTAGATGCATCCACAGTGCTGTTCGGGAGTTCAAGGACTTTGACCCAGTGACAGTGAAGGAACAGGGATATATTTCCATGTCAGGACGGCGTGTGACTTGGAGGAAAACTTGCAGGTGGTGGTGGCCCCATGTGTCTGCTGCCATTGGCCTTCTAGGTAGAGGTTGTGGGTTAGGAAGGTGCTGCCCAAGAAATCTTGGCGAGTTGCTGCAGTGCATCTTGTAGATGGTACACATTGCTGCCAGTGGTGGAGAAAGTGAAATTTTAAGGTGATGGATGCAATACTAATCAAGTGGGCTGCTTTGTCCTGGATGGTTTTGAACTTCTTGAGTGTTGTTGGAGCTGCATTCATTCAGGCAACTGGGATCACACTCCTGACTTGTGCCTTGTAGATGGTGGACAGGCTTTGGGGGAGTCAAGAGGTGAGTTACTCACCGCAGAATTCAGAGTCTCTGACCTGCTCTTGCTGCTCCAGCATTTATATGGCTCATTCAGTTAAGTTTCTGGTCAATAGTGACTCCCAGGATGTTGATGGTTGGGAATTCAGCGATGGTAATGCTGTTGAATGTCAGGGAGAGATGGTTACTGCCTGGCACTTATATGGCACAAATGTTACTTGCCACTTATCAGCCTAAGCCTGAACGTTGATCTTATTTCTGCTCTTTGGAAGGCACCTATTCATACTAACGCCCACAGACCTAGGCCCTCCACATCTCGCTCTTCTAACTGCAGTGGATATTGGCAGGTTATTTAACTGGGGGTCTTGATCCTGTGCTTGCCTGACAGCAGCACACAAACGCCCCCAGACCAATCAGTGGATTATAGTCTAGTTAATTCCCACCCCCCCCCCACCTTTTTCCAGAAACATTGGGCTGAATTTTACGAGTTCCTCGACATTGGGGGTCATGGGGGGGGGGGGGGGGGGGGCCAGTAAAATTCTGTAGGGAGAAGTCCGCCTTGACCCCTGACTTTGATAACGCCGGATGGTAGTGGCGGCAGCGAGGCCTCAGTGCCGCCCCCCCGCCCACTGGTGGGGCCTTCATCTAAATATTTAAATGAACATTAATTAAATGCAAATTAACATACCTTCCGCTGGCGGCCATCCCACGCCGATTTCACGGCCAACTGGCCAAGACTTGCGCGCCTTCGGAACTCTGTTGGAGTTCCGAGGTGAGACACTGGTGGGGAGGGGAGAGGAATAAAATTATCAGGGCGAGAAGGGTTGGGGAGCAGGGAAAATTATACCTATCGGTTGTGGGGATGGTGGGAAGGGGTTGAAGGGCAAAAGTGAAGAGGCTGGGGGGAGCGGAGTTCGTGCTGGGAGTAAAATACATTGCAAACAGAACAGACAGTAAATACACCATTGCGGAGGTTGGGAAAGGGCCTGTATGTTTTAATTTTTTATTTGAAATAAAAAATTTTCCAACACCACTTTAAATATTTAGATTTACCTGAAGGGCTTGTAACCCTTTAAAAATGGCGCTAGACGCCGTTGCCGGAGACGCGGCAACCACCCCCTCTATGTCATTGGGGGCGTTCGCTCCGCCTCCTTCATTTAGATCAGCCCCCCTCCACATAATATCTTGGGGGCTGTGTGGCTGCACTTCCATGTCGGAAGGCCGCCGCTTTCACAGTGCACTGATACAATTCAGCCCATTGATGCCAACTGAAACATCTCACTGCTATCTTGAAGTCTGGTTTGCTCCTCCCCATCTCTAACCTGATACAGCCCTACAATTCTAGGTTCCTTCAACTCTGGCCTCTTGGGCAACCCCCAGTTCCTATGCCCCACCATTGGTGACTGTACCTTCAGCTGCCTAGGCCCAAAGCTTTGGAATTCCCTCCCTAAACCTCTCCGCCTCTTTCCATCTTTAAGACATCCATAAAAACAGCTCTTTAACCAAGTGTCCCAAATCCTCCTTTCTTGGAAAATTTCTGTCTGATTACACTACTGTGAAGCACCTTGGTACATTTTACTATGTTAAACGGTGCTATAAAAATAAGAGTTGTTGCGGTTGGATTCTCTTGACAAGATTTTTAAAAAGGTAAAAATGATGGCATACAAACTTTTTAAAAGGTTTCAATTCAACAATGACACCTGAAAACAGCATATAAATTAGGTTGGCTCTGTATCTTCACCCATGTCCTTTGAATGAACATTACCTGGCAATAGAAGAGCATGCCAGGAACAGCACCAGGTGTACCTAAAAGAGGTGCCGGATGATGAAACTACAACTCAGGACTAAATACATGTTAAACAGCGGATGCAGCATGATATAGACAGAACTAAGCGATCCCACAACCAATGGATCAGAGCAAAGCTCTGCAGACCTGCCAGTCATGAATCATGGACAATTAAAACAACCAACAGAAGACTCCATGAACGTCATGATCCTCAATGATGGCAGAGCCCAGCATGTCACCGCTAAAGACAAAATCAAATGTGCAAACATCTTCAGCCAGAAATGCCGAGTGGATGATCCATCTCGGTCAGCTCCTGTGGTCCCCATCACAGATGCAAGAATTCAGGCAATACAATTCACTCCACGTGATATCAGAAATGGCTGAATGCACTGCATACAGCAAAGGCCCTGACAACATCCCAGCCATAGTGCTGAGATGTCTGCGCTCCAGAACCAAGCTTTTAGCCAAGCTGTTTCAGTACAACTACAACACTGACATCTACCTGAAAATGGAAAATTGCAGGTATGTCCTGTCCACAAAATGCAGGACAAATCCACGCCGGCTAATTACAACCTACTCTCAATAATCGGCAAGGTGATGGAAGCTGATGTTGACAGTGTTATCAAAAGGCATTCATCAATAATTCGCCCACCAATTCTCAGTCTGGGCTCTGCCAGGACCACTCATTTCCAGAAGTCATTACACAGACTTGGCCATAACATAGACAAAAAGCTGAATTCCAGAGCTTGGGGGGGGGGGGGGGGAGAAAAGAGTGGGGAAGACTAATTGTCCTTGACATAAAGGCAGCATTTAACCAAGTGTGGCATCAAGGAGCCCTAGCAAAATTGAAGTCAATGGAAATCAAGGGAAAACTCTCCACCGGCTGGAGTCATATTTAACATAAAGGAAAATGGTGTGGTTGTTGGAGGTCAATCATCTCAGCCCCAGGACATCGCTGCAGGAGTTCCTTAGGGTAGTGCCCTAGGCCCAACCATCTTCACCTGCTTCATCAATGACCTCTCCTCCATCACAAAGGTCAGAAGTAGCGATGTTTGTTGATGATTGCAAAGTGTTCAGTTCCATTTGCAAATCAAATAATGAAGCAGTCTATGCCTGCATGCAGCAAGACCTAGACATGTTCAGGCTTGGACTGAAGTGACCAGTAACATTCATGTCACACAAGTGCCAGCCAATGACCATCTCCAACAAGATAGAGTCTGAACACCTCCCCTTGATAATCAACTGCATTACCATCACTGAATTCCCCTATCGTCAACATCCATTGACCAGAAACTTAACTTTGACCAGCCCATAGATACTGTGGTTACAAAAGCAGGTCAGAGGCTGGGAATTCTTACTTACCTCCTGACTCCCCAAAGCCTTTCCACCATCTACAAAGCACAAGTCAGGAGTATGATGGAATAGTCTCCATTTGCCTGGATGAGTGCAGCTCCAAATACACTCAAGAAGCATTCAGGACAAAGCAATCTGCTTGATTGGCATCCCTTCTACCAGCTTAAATATTCACTCCCTTCATCGCCGGTGCACCATGGCTGCAGTATGTATGATCTACATAATGCACTGCAGCAACTGGTCAAGACTTCTTCCACAGCACCTTCCAAACCCACAATCTCAACCTCTTAGGAGGGCAGCAGGTGCCTGGCAACACCGCCATCTCCTCCAAATCATGCATCATCCTGACTTGGAAGTATATTGCTGCTCCCTCAGTCTCTGGGTCAAAATCCTGGAACTCCCTCCCTAACAGCACTGTGAGTGTACCTACACCACATGGACTGCAGCATTTCAAGGAGACTCACCACCACCTTCTCAAGGGCAATTAGGGATGAGTAATAAATGCTAGCTTTGCCAGCAATGCACACAGCCCATGAACGAATAAAATAAAATGTACTTGTAAAGTTTGACTTGGTTACTCATATTTTTGATGGAGGCAGTTTAATCTATCTTGGGAAAGGAAAGATCGTGGGGCCCTTGTCCTGGTGTAGACAGGAACCCAGCTACCGTATGTAAAAGAAATTTGGATGAAAATTAAATGTATGGTTTCTGTGGCAGAACAGAGCTTTGAAAGTGGGGACTGTCCCAGGTTCAGCTGTTAAGTCTATGCTGAATTCACTGAAGTCAGCCATGCTCCCTAAAGTGAAGGAGGGGGAAAAAAAATCTAAGAAAGCTTTCCACCTTCACTACTAGAATAATACAGCAGAGAACGCTCTTATTTCCACTTTTACCAGTCATTTGCATCAGTTAATCAAGAACTCTGTGGTTCATATTCTCTCCTGTACAATATCCCACACCCCCCTATCCTGGCCATATTCTACTGACTCCCTGTATGTCACTGTCAATGTCTAGATTCTTTCATTGTTTCACTCCACCTCAATGATCTTCTGCAGTCCACAGCCTATACTCCTTCGACTCACAATTAGGATTTGTTCCCTACTCCAATGCTGAAGAATGATCTTACAGTCACTAATCCCAAATTCTCTCCTAAATCCATTCCACCTCGTTACTGTTTCTCCCTGCTTTCAACTCCCGTAAAATTCCATCTCTGGCCAGGTCTTTAGTGTATCCCCAAACTCTTTTTCCTGCTCAGTATTCATCCCTCAAAAAATACTACACATTCCTTTTATAAAGGGAGCTACATAAATGCCATTTTTGGCAGTGTTGGTACATGGAACTTTTATTAGGATGATACCAGAGAATGTCCCAACACATGTGCAACTGTACCTTAGCAAAAGCTACTTTCTAAAAAGAAAAATGGGGAAAGAAGGTGCTTTAAAATAACCTGTTGGAGGATGGCCCCTTTGTCACAGGTAGTATGACGCAATGAGCAGCTCAAAAAACAGTCACTAATTTAACCAAATTCAGATAGAATAAGTTAACATTTAAACACGTCAATCATTAATTGTGCAAATGAATAAAGTCAAATGGGAATATTTGGAGAGTAGCAGATATTTTACGTTGCCTTATATCTGGAACTAAAGTAGCAAGCTGTGCTATAATGATTTCCTTATAATTACAGATACAGATAAAAGCTTTGTTATCTGGCACATGCAGGACCCCAGAAGTGTCGGATAATCAAACCTTTCAGTTAGTCAAGAATTGTGCTATGTCCAGACTGGCCAAGAGGGTGTGTACTTACCAGTGCAATACAATATAAGAGTTTTAGTTTTAAGAGTAATTATTACATACAAAGTACAAGATGATGTACAATAGAGAAATCTTGAGACAGTAAAGATGAATAGAAATCCTGAGAAATGCCGAGTACATCTGACTGCACTCGGGAAAACTTGGCCCAGGAGAGCTTTGGGAGATGCCTGGAAGTGCTGGATGGATTCCGGTTACTACAATCGAGACTTATTTAGGGAGCTTTTAGAAATTCCAGACAAAAGAGCTTGTGGGTTGGTAAAGTGTCAGATAACAAAGCTTTTACGTACTTATATGGGGGAACTGAAGAATAGAAAACCAAAAATGCCAAGATTAAGCATACAATCACAAATCACAGGATCCCCCATTATAAGTAACACACTAACATACAGGTATGCTAAAATACAGCGTTTATTCCTCAGCAAACAGCAGTGACGAAACTTGATTGTTGGGATTAGATCTGTCCTTCCATCAGATTTAGCCTCATTTCTGCAAAAAAATGAAATAAGTATTTTACTGATTTGTTTTCATTACTGTCCTCATTTGCAACCTTTTTACCATTCGCCAACTAAACATTTTCTTCATTTTTTTATTCCAGAATAGAATGAGAAGCTTACTTCAAATGGAAGTGTTGAAAATGATAGTGGGGCAGCACAGAACTCTTAGATCTCCAAGCAATTTCAGCCAGCAGAGCAAGACTGTGATCTGGTGTCAAATTGCAAAACCTAAATTCTCCAGTGATCACTAGTTTTTCTCATTAAAAATGTTCTTGCCTTGTAGCCTTTCCACCCCATCCCATCCATGTGCCTATGCTGCCAGTCACTGGCAATACTACCATGGACACTAACCACCTCCTGCTATCCCAGCCAATTCCATCTGCACAGGTTGGATGTTGCATGCAACTTGGCCAGGTCAAAGTTGCTCACATATATCAAGGATTTACTTCAATAAACTAATAAAATTCAGTATAATTTAATGCTAGGGATTGCTACCAGGACCTATACTTGCTATATTTAATATAGAATTTACAGTACAGAAGGTCATTCGGCCCAAATGGTCTATGCAGGTGTTTAAGCAACAGATAAGCCTCCTCCCACCCTACTTCAGCCAACCGCATCAGCATAACCTCTGTTCCATTCCCCTCAATTACTTATTTAACTTCCCCTTACATGGGGTCAATGCTATTCATCACCTCAACTACTCCTTATGGCAGCAAATTTCACTTTCCAACTACCCTGAGTAAACGAGGGAATGGCACTAGCTGAGTTGCTCATTTGGAGGCAGTACAGACATGATGGGCCAAATGGCCTCCTTCTGTGCTGTAATAATTCAGTGATTCTGTGAAGTTTCTCCCAAATTCCTTATTAGATTTATTGATGCCTATTTCATCTTTATGGCCCCTAGAAACATCAAGACTCAACTGAATTATTGTATCCAGTGCAGCACTATTTATTTTTAATTGTAGATTTCCCAATGTAGAATGTTTTGAGCGGCTATCAAAAAAGAAACACTTGAATTTATATAGTCTCTTTCACGACCATCGGACGTCTCAAAGCATTTTACAGTCAACGTAGTACTTTTGAAATGTTGTCACTGTTGTAATGTAAGAAACATGACAACCAATTTGCGTACAGTAAGCTCCCACAAACAACAAAGTGATAGTGACCAGAAAATCTGTTTTTGTGGTGTTGATTGAGGGACAACTATTAATCAAGACACCAGGGTACTCCCCTGCTCTACTTCAAAACAGTGTCATGGATTCTTTTACATCGACCCGAGGGGGCAGATGGGGCCTCAGTTTGACGTATCATCCAAAAGAAGGCACCTCCGGCAGTGCAGCACTCCCTCAGTACTGCGCTGGAGTATCAGCCTTGATTGTTGTGCTCAAGATCTGGAGTAAGTTGAACCCAGAAACTTCTGTCTCAGAGGTAAATGCTACCAATTGAGCCACAGCTGACACTTATAAAGACAATTAAAATTACATTTACGGTTCAGTAACATGTTTCAAGTGCTCAAGGACCGTTGCCAAATTAAAACACTGCCTGATTTATACTATAATTGTTCCAGCAAAGTCCCCCCAGTGACAGTGGCAGGTGAAGGTCAGAGTAAAATATTTATTCACCAGTCTCAGCACAATCCTGGGCTGCAGTTAAACACATAGAGCTTGAAAATGTCACTTACTGTAGTGACTACTCCTCAGTTAATGTGGAGCAAAGCCAAGTGCTTTACTTACCCCCAACGGTGGAGCTTCATGCTATCTAGATTAAGCATTGCGATCAAAATGATCATAATCAAATGAAATAAATTTCAGAGCTGGTCCTTCAAAACATACAATGAGGTTCAACTACTTAAGAGTTTACAGAGTACAAACATGAAGAAACTATCAAATATTTAAAAAAAAATCTGTCAACTATAGTAATAAGCAAGGATCATTGGTCGAACAATTCAAATTCTGTTTTTATTACAGGAAGGTTCCAAAATTTTTACCATTGATGCCATTTGAAGCGCCTCACTGCCATCTTGAAGTCTGGTTTACTCCTCCCATCTCTGTAACCTGATCCAGCCAGACAATTCTGCATTCCTCCAACTCTGGCCTCTTGGCCAACCCCCAATTCCTATGCTCTGCCATTGGTGACTGTACCTTCAGCTGTCCAGGCCTGAAGCTTTGGAATTCCCTCCCTAAACCTCTCTGCCTCTTTCCATCTTTAAGATATCCTTAAAAACTTAACTCTTTAACCAAGTGTCCAAAATCCTCCTTTTTTGGGAAATTTCTGTCTGATTACACTACTGTGAAGCACCTTGGTACATTTTACTATGTTAAAAGACGCTATAAAAATACTAGTTATTGCTGTTGGATTCTCTTGACAAGATTATTAAAAAGGTAAAAAATTATGGCATACAAACTTTTAAAAAAGTTTCAATTCAACAGTGACACCTGAAAACAGCATATAAATTAGGTTGGCTCTGTATCTTCACCTATGTCCTTTGAATGAATATTACCTAGCAATAGAAGAGCATGCCTGAACAGCACCAGGTGTACCTAAAAGAGGTGCCGAATGATGAAGCTACAACTCAGGATTAAATACATGTTAAACAACGGATGCAGCATGATATAGACAGAACTGAGCGATCCCACAACCAACGGATCAAATCAAAACTTGAAGAAACTATCAAATATTAAAAAAAATCTGTCAAACTATAGTAAGGTGCTAACAAGCAAGGATCATTTGTTGAACAATTCAAATTCTGTTTTTATTACAGGAAGGTTCCAAACCTTTTAATGCTGTTTTGGGGATCAAATCCTGCAACTTCATCTGTTTTTTGACGAAAACATTAGTTGCCTTATGGACTGACAGTTTTAAAAAAAAACACTCCGAGTCTGCTCACAATGCTCATTTATTGTCCCCAGTAACACAAATTATTGAGAAAGTAGATACAGAGCAGTTATGTTGTCTTGTGACCCGAATATTTTGATCATGCCTGAAAAATAAACTTCGACCTTTGTACATAAACCATGATTAGAAACCAAGTATTCATCATCACAAATCAACTTGGCCCGTGAATAGTTTGGGAGCAAATTTTAGTTAAAAATCAGGCTAGGTACATTGAGAACATAGCACCAATTAAAATGTAAACAGTCAATTGGGGCAATAACATTGATTTGATGATGACAGCACAGTCTTTCAGAACGATTCCAGTTCGTGTCTCATGGATACGCAGATAGCTTATAAACCTACCATAAATGCTGAGATTTAAGTTTAACACAAAAACTCAAGTCAAAGTGACTGCTGGTGCTGAGAGCTAAGATGATAGTGTGGATTTTAAGGCGTAGATTTGTTGTATTCTGAAAAACTAGTTCCCATTATTCACTGAAAAACATGTCACCTCTAGCCAATAATTTTGTATGTCTGGATATTTACACAAGAAGAAGAAATAGATATTTATATGGTGTGGATTTTGCCTCTCAGAATCCAATCTGTTCCTGCTGACCAGGTCATGTGAATTTATGTTAAGCTATCACATATGCATCAAATCATTGAATGGACCCTGGGATTGCTGCAGTGTTCCAGTGAACATCAACGCAAGCTCGAGGAACAGCATCTCATTTACCGATTAGGCACACTACAGCCTGCCGGACTGAACATTGAGTTCAATAATTTCAGAGCATGACAGGCCCCCCACTTTACTTTTATTTTCAGTTATTTTTTTCTTTTTCCTTTTTAAAAAATTTTTTTTGTGTTTGTTTTATTTTATTTCATTTTAGTTTGTTCAGTTTGCTTACCCACTGTTTTTTTCATGTTTGTACTTGCGGCTGTTTAATTTTCAGTCCGTTAACACCCTTTCTGTACTAATGCTTTGTCTTTCAACACACCATTAACATATCTTTGCTCCATGACCTTCTGGTCTATTCTGTGACCTCGTCCTATCTACACCTTCTCCTTTGTTATCTCTTGCCCCACCCCCACTTGCTTATAACCTTTTACATTTCTAATATTTGCCAGTTCTGAAGGGTCACTGACCTGAAACGTTAACTCTGCTTCTCTCTCCACAGATGCTGTCAGACCTGCTGAGTATTTCCAGCATTTCTTGTTTTTATTTCAGATTTCCCGCATCCGCAGTATTTTGCTTTTAATCATTGAATGGACCCTTTTGGATCAATGAATTTTAATTGTCCTATTTTCTGATTAATTTAAAAAAGGAATTTTAATGGATTAAACCAGGACATTGATCAGATCTGTAGACTTAAATAATTCATGCTGACTGGGGCAAGTTCTCAGTGCTGGACAAAAAGAGAAAGGAGAGCACGGTTGCTGTGTATTATTCAGGACTTAGTTTAACAGCATTGATGGATGATTCAATTTTTTCAGTCAGTGAAAAGGATTATTAACCTCCTTATAAGCATTGTTCATTACATTGACTTTTAATATTTGGAATTAATAGCATTACTAAATTTACTTTTTGATGCAACTTTAGCTATTTCCATTCCTTTCATTTGCAAAGGAAACTCTGGTCGAGGTTTACATTCTGCCAATTTGAAGAATGGTTTTATAGTGTGAAATCAGTCAATCCAGTAAAATTACTGAAAGTACAGGTAGCTGGTAATCTTTCAAGTCACACAAATTCTGCCAGGGGAGATTTCTGGAAAGGTACAGGTTCTAGCTCGTAGGAGACATGAAGCTGCCGTTGAATTTGTTGAGAACCAGTTGTACTGTCATTTTCATGGATTATCCTGTGTTATATTTGGAAAGTTAATCTGCTCTCCAGCAGGCAAACCAGCGCATAAAATACTCCAAAAAAAAACTTACACATCAGTTTGGTTCTGTTCATACAAAGCTTTCATCTCTTCAAGGACTTGTCTGATACCATCCTCCTACAAGGAATAGATTTCATTCGAATAAACCAGAAATTTCTACAGTACATTTTACATATTTAAATCAGATGTCATAATCTAATAAAAACATGAGATAGATAGAATTTACAGAACAGAACAGGCCATTCGATCATATTGGTCAATGCCGGTGTTTCTGCTCCACCTTCCCTACTTCACTGAACATTTTCAGCATATCATTTTATTTCTTTCTCCCTCATGTACCTATCTAGCTTTCCCTTAAACGCACAACTTAAAATCCTCAGACTGCCACGGTTGAAATTGAACTCACTTTCACTGGATTACTAGTCCAGTAACATGATGACAATACCACTGTAATCTCTCCATATAGCCTTACCCCAATATATTTCAGTGCTATTTCTTCATGTTTGAAAGTCCTGGCAAGGACAACAGTGAATAGTCAAATTGTTTTACACACCACAATCCAGAATCACAGAATTGTTACAGCACAGAAGGAGGCCATTTGGCCGGTCGTGTCTGCGCCAGTTCTCCGAAAGAGCAGTTTACCTAGTGCCACTCCCCGGCCTCTCCCTGTAGCCCTGCACATTTTTTCCTTTCAGATAACAATACACTTCCCTCTTGAATGCCTTGACCGCAAGCTCAGATAGTATATTCCAGATCCGAACCACTCACTGTGTGAAAATGTTTTTCCTCATGTCACATAAGAACATACGAATTAGGAGTTAGGAGTAGGCCACTCGGCCTCTCGAGCCTGCTCTGCCATTCAACAAAGTCATCGTTAATCTGATAGTAACCTCAACTCCACATTCCCGCCTACCCCCAATAACCTTTCACCCCCTTGCTCATCAAGAATCTATCTACCTCTGCCTTAAAAATATTCAAAGACTCTGCTGCCACCGCCTTTTGAGGAAGAGAGTTCCAAAGACTCACGACCTTCAGAGAAAAAAATTCTCATCTCGGTCTTAAATGGGTGAGTCCTTATTTTTAAACAGTGACCCCTAGTTCTAGATTCTCCCACAAGAGGAAACATCCTTTCCACATGCACCCTGTCAAGACTCCTCAGGATCTTCAATCAAGTTGCCTCTGACTCTTCTGAACTCCAGTGGATATAAGCCTAGCCTGTCCGACCTTTCCTCAAAAGACAACCTGCCCATTCCAGGTATAGGTCTAGTTAACCTTCTCTGAACTGCTTCCAACGCTTTTACATCCTTCCTTAAATAAGGAGACCAATACTGTACACAGTACTCCAGATATGATCTCACCAATGCCCTGTATAACTGAAGCATAACCTTCCTACTTTAGTATTCAGTTCCCTTTGGAATAAACGACAACATTCTATTAGCTTTCCTAATTACTTGCAGTACCCGTCACCATTGCTTCTTTTGCCAACTCCCTTAAATCTGTGCCGTCTTGTTCTCCACCCCTCCACTAATGTGAACAGTTTTTCCTTATCTACCCTGTCCAGTCCCCTCGTGATTTTGAATACCTTTAGTGAATCTCCTCTCAAGCTTAAAATAAAAGCAAATACTGAGGATGCTGGAAATCTGAAATAAAAACGTTAACTCTCTCCAGATGCTGCCAGACCTGCTGAGTATTTCCAGCACTTCTTGTTTTTACTCCTCTCAACCTTCTCTTCTCTAAAGAAAACAGTTCTAACTTCTCCAATCCACGCAACTAAAGACCCTCATCCCTGGAACCGTGCCTGTGAACCTTTCCTGCACTCTCTCCAATGCCTTACATCTTTCCTAAAGTGTGATACCTAGAAATGGACACAATATTCCAATTGAGGTCGAACCGGTGTTCCACACAAGTTTAACATAACTTATCTTTCACCACACCATTAACATAACCTTTGCTCTATGACCTTCTGGTCAGTTATTCTCTGTGACCTTGTCTTATCAACACCTCCTCTTTTGTTATCTCTTGCCCCACCCCGCTTTACTTGCTTAAAACCTTTTAATTTTCTAGTATTTGCCAGTTCTGATGAAGGGTCACTGACCTGAAATATTAACTCTGCTTCACTCTCCACAGATTCTGCAAGACCTGCTGAGTATATCCAACATTTCTTGTTTTTATTTAATATAATTTCCTTGCTTTTGAACTCTAATGAAGCTCAGGATGGTATGTTCTGTTAACCGCTCTCTCAACCTGTCCTGCCACTTTCAATGATTGATGCACATGTACACGCAGGGCCATCTGCTCCTGCAACCCCTTTAGAATTGCACCCTTTGTTTTATACGGTTTCTCCGCGTTCTTCTTACCAAATGAATCACTTCACACTTCTCTGCATAAATTTCATCTGCCACTGGACGCCTATTCCACCAACCTGTCTATGTCCTTTTGAAGTTCTACACGATTTTCACAGTTCACATTATTTCCAAGCTTTGCACCATCTGCAAATTTTGAAATTGTGCCCTGTACACTAAGGTCTAGGCCATTAATATATATCAGAAACAACAAGGGTCCTAACACCGACCCTTGGGGAACTCCACTACAAACCTTCCTCCGGTCCAAAAAACATTAATTAACCACTACTCTCTAATTCCTGTCACTCAGTCAATTTCGTACCCATGTTGCTACTGTCCCTTTTATTCCAGTCAATGAAAAAAAACAAAATTGCAGGGTGCAGAACAGGTTGCTGATTTGCTATTGCCTGTTTTAAGCTACCACCCAAGGCCAAGTTCATTCCAATGAATGTAAAAACACTAAGTCCTACATGATCATTCGGTGGAAAAAGAACTTACTTCAATTTATCTTCAAGTACAATCATTTTCTCTCCAAATGCTGAATTCTTACTGGAGTAGAGCTCCACAAGCATTAAGTGGCCTCTCACAGTTCACCCAAGTGACCATTACTGTTAGACCCTCATCAAGTTTGCGAACCTGTTTGCAAAGACATTCACACCCAAATCCGATCCTGTCTATATCCTAAATCCATAAATGGATTTCAAGCAATGGTGACTAAATTCTGATTAGCATCAGATATTCTGGCTGATTTGCTTTCTCTAAACTAGGGCAATTTTAGTCTCCACGTTGCCACTTTTGACTACTCAGGTAACTCAGCACAGACCAGTGAGCTTGCGGATTTGCATAATTCAGCTGTATTGTGGAAAAACTCACCAAATCAATGACATGTCACAACAACTGCATCTATACCACCTTTAACATAGGAAAATGCCCCAAGATGCTTCACAGGAGCATTATCAAACACAACACTGAGGCACAATGAGATATTAGGACAGGTGACCAAAGGCTTGGCCACAGAGGGAGGTTTTGAGGAGAGAGATGGGTAGAGAGATCAAGAGGTTTAGGCAGGGAATTCCAAAGCTTAGGCCTCAGCAGCTGAAAGCATGGCTATCAATGGTCGAGTGTTGAAAATCAGGGATGCAGAAATTTCAGAAGCTGGTTAAAGATAGGGAGGGGTGAAGCCATTGATGGATTTGTAAACAATGATGAAAATGTTAAAAAAAAGATACGTTCCTGGACCGGGAACCAATATAGGTCAGTGACTAGAAGTGGGTGATGGATGACAGGACTCTGAGTTAGTATATGGGCAGCAGAGTTTTGGATGAGCTTGTTTACAGAGGGTGCAAGATTTAAACTAGATAAAGACAAACAGAAAATGCTGTAAACATTCACCAGGGAAATATCTGCAAACAGAACAGATAAGTTAACAATTCAAATGTAGACCCTTCAGAACTGTTTCAATGAATGAAATATTAACCATCTATTTTCTTCACAGATGCTCACTGTTGAATGTTTCTAGTAGTCTTTTTGTTTCCGGTACCCTGCAGATGGTGTTTTCTCTTTTTAAAAAAACAAACAAGATAAGCAGTCCATTTTGTAGAAAAATATTGAATAAAAGAAACAATAATAGACCAGAAACAGTCTCAATATAAATACCAAGGGCATAATGCAAGAATACTGAGAACCCAATTCTGCAGCCAGAAAATTCAATCTGAAAACTGATAATTGCATTGCTCACCGTGGCCTATCATTCACTTTGTAACTGTTTATTACAAATTATCAATCTTTGTTCAAGAGATATGACATTGGTCAGAGTTTATTAAACTTGCATTCCATGGCGTTCAGATTTAAGGGATCACAAAACCCCTCATTCCAGAGCTTTGGGTTCAACTTTTGTGTTATACTTCTTCCAATCCAGTTCTTTTGCCTTGGTGTAAGAAGTCTTAAAAACTTTAGGTTGTGAACAGTCAATAATATAAAGTGATAATGGCAGTGGACTTCAAGACAGTGGGGCAGCTTGAACAGGCCAATAAGAATGATTATTTTTAAATAAAACAAGTTTTGATAAATCATTGAAACTGCAGTGTTAATCAAAATACTGGTTGGATGGAGATTTAAAACTTTGATACAAGAAAGGGCAATAAGAACATAAAGATAGGAGAAAAGTTCAGAGGAAGGGGAGCTTCAAAGCTAGCATTTTAATAGATCAAAACTCCACAGGTCAGGCCACACTGCACCACTATTACAACTGGGCCAAGTAGATTTTCATTTTTGTTCAACAGGTTAATAGTTAGGAGATTAATTTTGGGTGATTGAAAGGCACAGCAAGTTAGAATCTTTTTGCCTCAGATCTGCTTCAGGTTTAGCCTAGATAGATAGGATGAAAGTCTTTTGTGCTGCAGACGCGATATCTTGCTCTATCTAGTTGGGGTGTTCAGGCACTTTTATACTCACATGATAATTATTGGGGGAGAAAGACTATTCAGCCTATGTTATCTATCCAGAAAGACCATTGTGGCATCCAATTGTTTCTAAAATAATTCTAATGATTTTCATCTCAACTACTCTAATTGGAAACTCATTCCATATCTCAACCTTGTCTGCTGATGCAACACATCCAGCCAATGCAGTAAAACAATCAACAAAGCTAATAAAAAGGTTGAAGTTATTCTGTTTTGGTTGTTTTCAGAGAAAGTTATGTTCAAATTGTATTGTATTGATTACGCCATACCTGGAGTACTATGTTCACTTTTGGTCACAGACACAAGAGAGACATCTTAAGAGGTGAAGTGCAGAAATGAGTCACAAGGCTGATTACCAATGTTAGGGTTCTGAGCTATGAGGAAAGACTGGAAAATTTAAAATCAACAGTAGCTTTCAGAGTAGACATCTAAGAGATATTTTATAGCGGTATAAAAGATACTTACTATTTTTAAAAGGCATGTTCAGAAAGTTAATTAAAACGAAGTAGGGAAAAGCCACAATCATCGCTTAAAAGGCAAATTTAGGACTGATATCAGGTAGTTCTTCACATAGAGTGTGCAAAATACATGGAATGGACTTCCAGATGTAGTAGTAGAGGTAAAAGCTCAGGAATTATTTAACAGATTGTTGAATATTGTTTTGGGGGTAACTTTATCTTTCTGGATGGATGAATTAAAATAGGCCAAATAGCCATCCTCATCTGTACTGATGTTGTGACACAATGTGCGAAGTACTTCCTAATGTCAGTCCCATATATACTTTTCATCAGTCTTAATAGATACTCTTGTCATCCTGTTGCAATTCAGCAAGAACTGAGTGGATAAAAGCTAGGTTGGGAGTGGATGGACTGCGTTTGAAAAGAATCCAAGTGTGACATCACAGGAAAGCAGGTAAGTGATTGGTTGGAGATGCCAAGAAAACATGATATGCCAAATGAGATTAATTCATCAGTTCGAAACTTACATTAAACTTTTAATGGAAAAAAATTCTAGTTAACGTTAAAAAAAAAACCTGACAACCAAGATGGCCTTTACAACTTGCATCTGAAATACCAGGAGATCGAATTGGAGACACAAGTCTAACAAGAAGCCCAGCCAGGACAATGCTTTGGCTAACTGAGTAGATTATCCAGATCACCCTCGTTAGCAAGACATTCAAAGCCATCTCGAAGCATTTATGAATGGAGATGTCCCTCCAGGGGGCAAACACTGACAATACCACCTGAGGGGGGTTTTGGGTTTTAGACTTTGGACCTCATTAAAAACAAAAGGGGATTGAGAGAACCATGTGACCATCTCCCCAGGCTGTGTAAAACTGGGAGTTCTGTTACACACAAAAGAGACACACCGTAACAGATTATGCAGCAGCAGAGAAGGATGTGTACCTCCCTTTCTCTCTCTCTCCCTCTCTCTTCAGAAAACATCAAGTTTGAAAACCGTCTGTGACTATGGACCATCCAAGCCTACAGATTGCTAGAGACCAGGGGAAGACAGCCACCTGCAATTCAGCCTCCCAGAAAATCCTAAACCAAGCGGGCCAGCCACAAAGTGCACTTTGACCAGGCAAAGACTTCAAGAATACAACTCCAGCCAGAAGAGCACCAAATCATCCAACTGCAGACTCTGTATTTAACTTTTACTTATTCTGAACTTTAATCCAACCAAAAAACCTACTTTCCACTTTGTAATCTATTTTTGTTGTGTGTGTGTGACCCTTGTGTGAATGCACGCGTGAATGTGCAGCATATTTTTATTATTTTAGATTTTAGGGTTTAGCTTGATCAGTATTATAAAGTCACCTCTATCTTGTTTAAACTCAAGAAAACCTGTCCGATTGGTTCTTTCATAATCACATTAAACGTAAAAGGTAAAACACTCACTGAGGTGGTAAGCACAACCAGTTTAAAAATGGAATAAACCCTGCTGCGGTCAAATAAGAGGAACAGCAGAATCACAGAATAATACAGCGCAGAAGAGGCCCTTCAGCCCATCGAGTCTGCACCGATGCATTAAAGACACCTGACCTGTCTACCTAATCCCATTTGCCAGCACTTGGCCCAAAGCCTTGAATGTTATGACGTTCCAAATGCTCATTCAGGTACTTTTTAAAGGATATGAGGCAACCCGCCTCTGCCACCCTCCCAGGCAGTGCATTCCAGACTGTCACCACCCTCTGGGTAAAAAAAGTTCTTCCTCAAATCCCCCTCAAACCTCCTGCCCCTCACCTTAAACTTGTGTCCCCTAGTAACTGACCCTTCAACTAAGGGAAACAGCTGCTCCCTATCCACCCTGTCCATGCCCCTCATAATCTTGTACACCTCGATCAGGTCACCCCTCAGTCTTCTCTGCTCCAGCGAAAACAACCCAAGCCTATCCAACCTCTCTTCATAGCTTAAATGTTCCATCCCAGGCACCATCCTGGTGAATCGCCTCTGCACCCCCTCCAGTGCAATCACATCCTTCCTATAATGTGGCGACCAGAATTGCACACAGTACTCCAGCTGTGGCCTTACCAAAGTTCTATACAACTCCAACAGGGGTTACTGTGAGCGCCCCCCCCCTCCTCACCTGGTCATAACTGAGTATTTCTCTTTTAAAAAAATCTTTTTTCTTCTCTAAACTAGGTTTAAACCAGGAGCAGGACATTTAAAAATTTCAATCAGGCTAAGTATAACAGTAGGTGAATAAATAAGGGTATAATTAGCACAGAGCAAGTCTAGAGCAGTGGTTCTCAGTGTGGTCTGCGAGGATCCTCCAGGTGGTCTGCGGGCTGGTCCAAATACAAGTCACTGACACATTACACCATGGCCGAAGCCATACGAGAGAACAGGCCAGAACCCTCACCCCAACCACTCGCGTGACGTCCCACAACTAGAGCAGCTCCCACGAGCCGTCATAAGCAACAATGTAGTTTTATAAACAAGATTTGTGTTACTGTTACAGCATACAACCGCAAGATTGGATTTTCAACACGTTATGGGGCTGAAAACAACCGGCTGAACTTGGAGCCCGACATGAGACTGAAGCTCTCCAGTTTGGAACCAGATATCACCTCATTGGTGTCTCATTAAAAGCAGCAGCATTCTTCCCATTAATTCTGATTAGGTTTTTTGCAGTTGCAAGCGAAAGCAGGTAGGGTAGGACTGGTAGGTGGGTCACAGGGTCTTTTGCCCCACTTTTTTTATTCTTTCATGGGATTGATGGCAAGGCCAGCATTTGTTGCCATCCCTAATTGCCCTTGACAACTGAGTGGCTTGCTAGGTCATTTCAGAGGGCAGTTAAGAGTTAACCATATTGCTGTGGGTCTGGAGTCACATGTAAGCTAGACCGGGTAAGGACATTAGTGAACCAAATTTGTTATGACAATTGATGATAGTTTCAGTAATGGTGCCATGAAACTAGCTTTCAATTGATTGAATTTAAATTCCACCAGCTACTGTGGTGGGATTTGAACCCATGCTCGAGGATATTGGCCTAGGCCTCTGGATTACTAGCTCAGTTACAATACCACTACGCCACTGTCTCCCCCACCTAAGTGGTCCGCAGATGAAAAAGTTTGAGAACCACTGGTCTAGAGGCATGAATTCAAATTAATAGTTTAAACAAGGTACTAATGAGAATCTAAAAAAAGTTTTTTTTAAGATTATGGATGGGCAACTGAGACTTTTCTTGCAATTCATGCGCCATATGGAAACTTCAGGATACTTCACGTGTCTTGAGGGGCAGCTGGAGTCACTGTGGAGCATAAATGAGGCTGCGAGTTTCCTGGATGGTACGTTCCACGAGGTGGCCACCCACAAGCAGGATAGTAGATGGTTGTCCATCCAGAAGAGTAGGAAGAGGCAGGAAGTGCAGGAATTTTCAGAGTGTGTGCCACTCTCAAACCGGTACTCTGCATTGGAGACTGCTGGGAGTGATGACACCTTGAAGGAGTGCAGTCCACATCATGGCGGTAATGGATGAGGGATTGCACAGGGTGGAACAGCAAAGCTTATAGGAAGTTCCATAGTTCAGGGGAGGGAGGGGGGGGGGAACGAGGAGGGGGAACGAGGAGGGGGAACGAGGGAGGGAGGGAGGGAGGGAGAACGAGGGGGAACGAGGGAGGGAGGGAGAACGAGGGGGAACGAGGGGGAGGGAGGGAGGGAGGGAGGGAGGAGGAACGAGGGGGAGGGAGGGAGGGAGGGAGGAGGGGGAACGAGGGGGAGGGAGGGAGGGAGGGAGGAGGGGGAACGAGGGGGAACGAGGGGGAGGGAGGGAGGGAGGGAGGAGGGAGGGAGGGAGGAGGGGGAACGAGGGGGAGGGAGGGAGGGAGGGAGGAGGGGGAACGAGGGGGAACGAGGGAGGGAGGGAGGAGGGGGAACGAGGGGGAGGGAGGGAGGGGGAACGAGGGGGAGGGAGGGAGGGGGAACGAGGGGGAGGGAGGGAGGGAGGGAGGAGGGGGAACGAGGGGGAGGGAGGGAGGGAGGGAGGAGGGGGAACGAGGGGGAGGGAGGGAGGGAGGGAGGAGGGGGAACGAGGGGGAGGGAGGGAGGGAGGAGGGGGAACGAGGGGGAGGGAGGGAGGGAGGGAGGGAGGAGGGGGAACGAGGGGGAGGGAGGGAGGGAGGGAGGGAGGAGGGGGAACGAGGGGGAGGGAGGGAGGGAGGGAGGGAGGAGGGGGAACGAGGGGGAGGGAGGGAGGGAGGGAGGGAGGAGGGGGAACGAGGGGGAGGGAGGGAGGGAGGGAGGAGGGGGAACGAGGGGGAGGGAGGGAGGGAGGAGGGGGAACGAGGGGGAGGGAGGGAGGGAGGAGGGGGAACGAGGGGGAGGGGGAACGAGGGGGAGGGAGGGAGGAGGGGGAACGAGGGGGAACGAGGGGGAGGGAGGAGGGGGAACGAGGGGGAACGAGGGGGAGGGAGGAGGGGGAACGAGGGGGAACGAGGGGGAACGAGGGAGGAGGGGGAAACGAGGGGGAACGAGGGGGAGGGAGGGAGGGAGGGAGGGAGGGAAACGAGGGGGAACGAGGGGGAGGGAGGGAGGGAGGGAGGAGGGGGAACGAGGGGGAGGGAGGGAGGGAGGGAGGGAGGGAGGAGGGGGAACGAGGGGGAGGGAGGGAGGGAGGAGGGGGAACGAGGGGGAGGGAGGGAGGGAGGGAGGAGGGGGAACGAGGGGGAGGGAGGGAGGGAGGGGGAACGAGGGGGAGGGAGGGAGGGAGGAGGGGGAACGAGGGGGAGGGAGGGAGGGAGGAGGGGGAACGAGGGGGAGGGAGGGAGGGAGGAGGGGGA
The DNA here is from genome assembly GCF_036365525.1 of Heterodontus francisci. Classification (NCBI taxonomy): domain Eukaryota; kingdom Metazoa; phylum Chordata; class Chondrichthyes; order Heterodontiformes; family Heterodontidae; genus Heterodontus; species Heterodontus francisci. Next base: position 23,709,796 of record NC_090383.1, on the reverse strand, counting down.
ACGAGGGGGAGGGAGGGAGGGAGGGAGGGAGGGAGGAGGGGGAACGAGGGGGGAGGGAGGGAGGGAGGGAGGAGGGGGAACGAGGGGGAACGAGGGGGAGGGAGGGAGGAGGGGGAAACGAGGGGGAGGGAGGGAGGGAGGGAAACGAGGGGGAGGGAGGGGGAGGGAGGGAGGGAGGAGGGGGAACGAGGGGGAGGGAGGGAGGGAGGGGGGAGGGAGGAGGGGGAACGAGGGGGAGGGAGGGAGGGAGGGAGGAGGGGGAACGAGGGGGAGGGAGGGAGGGAGGGAGGGAGGAGGGGGAACGAGGGGGAGGGAGGGAGGGAGGGAGGAGGGGGAACGAGGGGGAGGGAGGGAGGGAGGAGGGGGAACGAGGGGGAACGAGGGGGAGGGAGGGAGGGAGGGAAACGAGGGGGAACGAGGGGGAGGGAGGGAGGGAGGAGGGGGAACGAGGGGGAGGGAGGGAGGGAGGAGGGGGAACGAGGGGGAGGGAGGGAGGGAGGAGGGGGAACGAGGGGGAGGGAGGGAGGGAGGAGGGGGAACGAGGGGGAGGGAGGGAGGGAGGAGGGGGAACGAGGGGGAGGGAGGGAGGGAGGAGGGGGAACGAGGGGGAGGGAGGGAGGGAGGAGGGGGAACGAGGGGGAGGGAGGGAGGGAGGAGGGGGAACGAGGGGGAGGGAGGGAGGGAGGAGGGGGAACGAGGGGGAGGGAGGGAGGGAGAACGAGGGGGAACGAGGGGGAGGGAGGGAGGGAGAACGAGGGGGAACGAGGGGGAGGGAGGGAGGGGGAACGAGGGGGAGGGAGGGAGGGAGGGAGGAGGGGGAACGAGGGGGAGGGAGGGAGGGAGGAGGGGGAACGAGGGGGGAGGGAGGGAGGGAGGGAGGAGGGGGAACGAGGGGGAACGAGGGGGAGGGAGGGAGGAGGGGGAACGAGGGGGAACGAGGGGGAGGGAGGGAGGAGGGGGAACGAGGGGGAACGAGGGGGAGGGAGGGAGGGAGGAGGGGGAACGAGGGGGAGGGAGGGAGGGAGGAGGGGGAACGAGGGGGGAGGGAGGGAGGGAGGGAGGAGGGGGAACGAGGGGGAACGAGGGGGAGGGAGGGAGGAGGGGGAACGAGGGGGAACGAGGGGGAGGGAGGGAGGAGGGGGAAACGAGGGGGAACGAGGGGGAGGGAGGGAGGGAGGGAAACGAGGGGGAACGAGGGGGAGGGAGGGAGGGAGGAGGGGGAACGAGGGGGAGGGAGGGAGGGAGGAGGGGGAACGAGGGGGAGGGAGGGAGGGAGGGAGGAGGGGGAACGAGGGGGAGGGAGGGAGGGAGGGAGGAGGGGGAACGAGGGGGAGGGAGGGAGGGAGGGAGGAGGGGGAACGAGGGGGAGGGAGGGAGGGAGGGAGGAGGGGGAACGAGGGGGAGGGAGGGAGGGAGGGAGGAGGGGGAACGAGGGGGAGGGAGGGAGGGAGGGAGGAGGGGGAACGAGGGGGAGGGAGGGAGGGAGGGAGGAGGGGGAACGAGGGGGAGGGAGGGAGGGAGGGAGGAGGGGGAACGAGGGGGAGGGAGGGAGGGAGGGAGGAGGGGGAACGAGGGGGAGGGAGGGAGGGAGGGAGGGAGGAGGGGGAACGAGGGGGAGGGAGGGAGGGAGGGAGGAGGGGGAACGAGGGGGAGGGAGGGAGGGAGGAGGGGGAACGAGGGGGAACGAGGGGGAGGGAGGGAGGGAGGAAACGAGGGGGAACGAGGGGGAGGGAGGGAGGGAGGGGGGGGAACGAGGGGGAGGGAGGGAGGGAGGAGGGGGAACGAGGGGGAGGGAGGGAGGGAGGAGGGGGAACGAGGGGGAGGGAGGGAGGGAGGAGGGGGAACGAGGGGGAGGGAGGGAGGGAGGAGGGGGAACGAGGGGGAGGGAGGAGGGGGAACGAGGGGGAACGAGGGGGAGGGAGGAGGGGGAACGAGGGGGAGGGAGGAGGGGGAACGAGGGGGAACGAGGGGGAGGGAGGAGGGGGAACGAGGGGGAACGAGGGGGAACGAGGGGGAACGAGGGGGAACGAGGGGGAGGGAGAACGAGGGGGAACGAGGGGGAACGAGGGGGAACGAGGGGGAACGAGGGGGAACGAGGGGGAACGAGGGGGAACGAGGGGGAACGAGGGGGGGGAACGAGGGGGAACGAGGGGGGGGAACGAGGGGGAGGGAGGGAGGGAGGAGGGGAGCGAGGGGGAGGGAGGGAGGGAGGAGGGGAGCGAGGGGGAGGGAGGGAGGGAGGGAGGAGGGGAGCGAGGGGGAGGGAGGGAGGGGGAACGAGGGGGAGGGAGGGAGGGAGGAGGGGGAACGAGGGGGAGGGAGGAGGGGGAACGAGGGGAGGGAGGGAGGGAGGAGGGGGAACGAGGGGGAGGGAGGGAGGGAGGAGGGGGAACGAGGGGGGAGGGAGGGAGGGAGGGAGGAGGGGGAACGAGGGGGAACGAGGGGGAGGGAGGGAGGAGGGGGAACGAGGGGAACGAGGGGGAACGAGGGAGGAGGGGGAAACGAGGGGAACGAGGGGGAGGGAGGGAGGGAGGGAAACGAGGGGGAACGAGGGGGAGGGAGGGAGGGAGGAGGGGGAACGAGGGGGAGGGAGGGAGGGAGGAGGGGGAACGAGGGGGAGGGAGGGAGGGAGGAGGGGGAACGAGGGGGAGGGAGGGAGGGAGGGAGGAGGGGGAACGAGGGGGAGGGAGGGAGGGAGGGAGGAGGGGGAACGAGGGGGAGGGAGGGAGGAGGGAGGAGGGGGAACGAGGGGGAGGGAGGGAGGGAGGAGGAGGGGAACGAGGGGGAGGGAGGGAGGGAGGAGGGGGAACGAGGGGGAGGGAGGGAGGGAGGGAGGAGGGGGAACGAGGGGGAGGGAGGGAGGGAGGGAGGGAGGAGGGGGAACGAGGGGAGGGAGGGAGGGAGGGAGGAGGGGGAACGAGGGGGAGGGAGGGAGGGAGGAGGGGAGCGAGGGGGAGGGAGGGAGGGAGGAGGGGAGCGAGGGGGAGGGAGGGAGGGAGGAGGAGGGGAGCGAGGGGGAGGGAGGGAGGGGGAACGAGGGGGAGGGAGGAGGGGGAACGAGGGGGAACGAGGGGGAGGAGGGAGGGAGGAGGGGGAACGAGGGGGAGGGAGGGAGGAGGAGGGGGAACGAGGGGGGAGGGAGGGAGGGAGGAGGGGGAACGAGGGGGGAGGGAGGGAGGAGGGGAACGAGGGGAACGAGGGGGAGGGAGGGAGGAGGGGGAACGAGGGGGAACGAGGGGGAGGAGGGAGGAGGGGGAAACGAGGGGGAACGAGGGGAGGGAGGGAGGGAGGGAGGGAAACGAGGGGGAACGAGGGGGAGGGAGGGAGGGAGGAGGGGGAACGAGGGGGAGGGAGGGAGGGAGGAGGGGAACGAGGGGGAGGAGGGAGGAGGGGGAACGAGGGGGAGGGAGGGAGGGAGGGAGGAGGGGAACGAGGGGGAGGGAGGGAGGGAGGAGGGGGAACGAGGGGAGGGAGGAGGGGGAACGAGGGGGAACGAGGGGGAGGGAGGGAGGGAGGAGGGGGAACGAGGGGGAGGGAGGGAGGGAGGAGGGGGAACGAGGGGGAGGAGGGAGGAGGGGGAACGAGGGGGAACGAGGGGGAGGGAGGGAGGAGGGGGAACGAGGGGGAACGAGGGGGAGGGAGGGAGGAGGGGGAAACGAGGGGGAACGAGGGGGAGGGAGGGAGGGAGGGAGGGAAACGAGGGGGAACGAGGGGAGGGAGGAGGGAGAGGGGGAACGAGGGGGAGGGAGGGAGGGAGGAGGGGGAACGAGGGGGAGGGAGGGAGGGAGGAGGGGGAACGAGGGGGAGGGAGGGAGGGAGGAGGGGGAACGAGGGGGAGGGAGGGAGGGAGGGAGGAGGGGGAACGAGGGGGAGGGAGGGAGGGAGGAGGAGGGGGAACGAGGGGGAGGGAGGGAGGGAGGGAGGAGGGGGAACGAGGGGAGGGAGGGAGGGAGGGAGGAGGGGGAACGAGGGGGAGGGAGGGAGGGAGGGAGGAGGGGGAACGAGGGGGAGGGAGGGAGGGAGGGAGGAGGGGAACGAGGGGAGGGAGGAGGGAGGGGGGAGAGGAGGGGAGGGAGGGAGGAGGGACGGAGAGGGGGAACGAGGGGGAGGAGGGAGGGGGAACGAGGGGGAGGGAGGGAGGGAGGAGGGGGAACGAGGGGGAACGAGGGGGAGGAGGGAGGAGGGGGAACGAGGGGAACGAGGGGAGGGGAGGAGGGGGAACGAGGGGGAGGGAGGAGGGAGGAGGGGGAACGAGGGGGAGGGAGGGAGGGAGGAGGGGGAACGAGGGGGAGGAGGGAGGGAGGGAGGAGGGGGAACGAGGGGGAGGGAGGGAGGGAGGGGACGAGGGGGAACGAGGGGGAGGGAGGGAGGAGGGGGAACGAGGGGGAACGAGGGGGAGGGAACGAGAGGGAAGAGGGGGAACGAGGGGGAGGGAGCGAGGGGAACGAGGGGGAGGGAACGAGGGGGAACGAGGGGGAACGAGGGGGAGGGAGGAGGGGGAACGAGGGGGAACGAGGGGGAGGGAGGAGGGGGAACGAGGGGGAACGAGGGAGGGAGGGAAGCGAGGGGGACGAGGGGAACGAGGGGGAGGGAGGAGGGGGAGACGAGGGGGGGAACGAGGGAGGAGGGAGGAGGGGGAGCGAGGGGGAACGAGGGAGGAGGGGAACGGAGGGGGGGAACGAGGGGGAACGAGGGGGACGAGGGGAGGGAGGGACGAGGGGGGGGAACGAGGGGGGAGGGAGGGAGGGACGGAGGGGGGGAACGAGGGGGAGGGAGGGAGGGACGAGGGGGGGGAACGAGGGGGAGGGAGGGAAGGGAGGGAGGGAGGGGGACGAGGGGGAGGGGGAGGGAGGGAGGGAGGAGGGGAGCGAGGGGGAGGAGGGAGGGAGGGAGGAGGGGGAGCGAGGA